>NC_018336.1:1374851-1407111 GCF_000234665.1 Leishmania mexicana MHOM/GT/2001/U1103
TTCAAACCCGTACTGGATGCCATTGCGCGTGAGCGCGACCATCTCGCCGATGTGGAGACGAGGGCAGCAGAGGAGGCGCTGCGTAAACAAGAAGCGGAGTCGGAGGAGCAGGCAAAGTACAGTGCAGGCGGACTAGGTGATTTGGTGTGGGAGGCGTTGAGGGTGAACAAGGGCTGCGCATCGACGGAGGCGGAGCCGGCCGCCAACCTGTCGGCCCTCGATATCAAGAACCCCAGCGCCTCACACCCGATGGACACGACATTTGAGGAGCGCCACAATAAGCAGCGGCGCGAGGCCGACGAGGCGCGTGAGATGCGCCGCCTGGCCGCGCTCAGTCGAGGCTCCGCTCACGATAACGTCTGGTCCCATGTCTGGAATCGCATTTGCGGGATTTTTCATGCCCAGCGGCGCCTGCGTCGTGAGGAGTTGGTGCAGTACTCGTACGCGGGGTCCCCCACCAGTATACCTTCCATGCGTGCACTGCGCCGCATTCTGCTGCCACGCTCCGAGGATGTGGTGCAAATTGTGCGGGAAGAAATGGTGGCCTACAAGCAGGAGAAAGAGCGGCAGTACGCGCACCCGCTCTAGACGGTGCCGGCGAAGACAGAATTACATGGACTCTGAGATGGAGGAGAGGAGAGGCTTGAATGTACCCTTCTCTTCCTCCCACCTCATCAACATCAGCAGTCGTTCTCTCTGCTCTCGAATCGAGTCTCTCTCGTGTGGCTCTTTGTTTCGTTCACAAACCCGGATGCTGTCCGGTGTGTCGACCTTCCAAACACCTCTCGCCCTGCCAGCTCCACTCGCAGATAACGTAATGCGTGTACCGAATAAGCCGAAGATTGCTTGAAGTTGGACGAGAAAACACACACGACGACGTGCTCGAGCGAGACTCTGGAGTGGTAGTCAGGTCACCGTACATTCTGATCACTTTTGTTGCCGTTAGACACCCAGAGTCATCTTCACAATCAAGGGGGAAGAAATGGCGGCGGGCGGGCACCGGGGTGAAGGAGTGTGGGCTGGATGCAACTGCTGTCGTGGCCCACTTCTCTCTCGCCTTTTCTGTGCTGATGAATGCAGCAAGGCCATCACGGCGGCAGCACCTCGAAAGTTATTCCTCTCCTTCCCTATCCCCGTCCCTCTCCCTCCTGTCCTCTCTCTCTCGTGTGCACGCAGGCAGCTATTCGCTTCCGCTCCCTCCCTCTGTTCTCCCTCGCCGGCCTCTCTTTCTGCTTCTCTTTTCTTTTCTCCCGCATTACCCGGAGCGGCGAGATGCGCAGCAGCAGTGGCATCAGCGATGGCGAGGTGCTTATCCGCCTGGATACGTCAGTGCTGGAGAGTCGCCTCAACGCCTTCACCGACCGATGGGAAACGGATCTGAAAGGCATTCGTACTCAGGTCGGGGCGTGTGCAGTTGACATGCGATCCGTAGCCGCCGACGTAAACGCCATTCAGAGTTTTCTGCTGACGTATCACAACCGGAATATGAGAACCGCGCTTGTGGCTTCTCCCACTGAGGCGCCAGATGACGTCGCCTTGTCCGCTACCCAAGGGCTGCTTGACCGCTTTGTCGTCAACGCCGCCGAGAATGGCTCAACAGAGAACCTGCTAGGAATGGTGGCCGTGGCGCGTCGCCTTTTAGACGAGAACGAAGCCCTCCGCGCGTCTCTCAATTCCGCTACGACCGCCCTGTCCACGCACACAACAAGCAACACCGACCTGATGCACGAGGTGGAGCAGTTGCGGCAGCAAACAACACAGCAGTCAGCACTGTTGCAGAGCATTACTTTGTGGCTCCGCATGCTGGGCTTGACACTCGACGACGGCGCAGGTGAGGCTAGCGGCGATGGGACTTCACTGCTCATGAGCGCGTCTGCGGAGTCCACAGCTGAAGGGCACTCGATGGAATCAGTTCTTTCTCGTTCTCCCCTCCTGCTTTTTTTTCGGCAGATTCTGCTACGCGACCTGACGGAGCGCCT
Organism: Leishmania mexicana MHOM/GT/2001/U1103; assembly: GCF_000234665.1. Classification (NCBI taxonomy): domain Eukaryota; phylum Euglenozoa; class Kinetoplastea; order Trypanosomatida; family Trypanosomatidae; genus Leishmania; species Leishmania mexicana. The sequence continues at coordinate 1,376,831 of NC_018336.1, forward strand.
CAAATCTGTCGTGGACCAGCAGTCGAAGGACTTCCACGATACCGTGGCTGGCCTCGAGGACCGACTGCAGAGAGGTGGGAAGGGTGCTGCTTACTTAGCCGGTGCGCAGTCGGCCAGCGTCACCGAAGAGCTGCAGGAAAGCGTCCGCCTCTTGAGCAAGCGGCTCAAAGACACGGATAAGCGTGCGGTGAAGCGGGATGAATTTATGTCGCTCATGCGAGCCAAGGCAGACTCCCTGCTGCTGCCGGCAAAGGCCGACAACGCGGCACTGACTGATTTGGAGGCACGCCTGGTGGCACGGTGCGCTGACTTGGAGGAGCGATGCGCCTTTGCCGACGCAGAGCGTTCCGAGTTTCGTGCACTTCTACGCTCTGTCATTGTGAGCCAAGCACGCCCAACAGTTGCCGCGGCACCACCACATCTCCAGGAGGCCTCACGGACGAATGAGCATGTGCAGTCGGAAGCACAAGCACGAGGAACCCTACTTGGCGAAATTCTTCCGGCAGTAAGAAGCAGCTCCTCCTTTGCGGCGCCGGCGCCACTGTCCAGGCATGAGGCGCTCCTTCCTCACTCGTGCGGCGCTTCAGCCTCGCAACAGCTCTACCGAGTCTTGGGCACCTCGCACGGCAGCGGTGTGCACGGCGTCACTCTCGGGTCTGCGACACAGACGGAATATGCGAAGCCACTAGGAAGCGGCGCTGCGCCCCAGCATGAGAGCCTACAGGTGAAAGCAGCTCCCTCACCAAGGGCTGATGAGAGTGTCGTTGCGATTGGCATGACGCCGACGCAGGGCGCCTATGCTGCCTTTGTCTCCGAGCAGCTGACGCGCCGCCAGATCGCCTCGCTTCCGGCGCTTCCGTACGAGAAAAATCCGAGTCGGTAGTGAGGTCACTGTGGTCACAGCCAAGACGGCGATTGGTGTTGCGTGGATATCCCTCCATCTCTCTGTCTCTCTCTCTGATGCCTGAGGCCCAAACAAATCGGCGAATATCTGCTTTTCCGGTTGCTACACCGTCTACGCTGGTGGTAGACTCACCTTTCCGTGCCCTCTCCGTCCGATCTCTCAACGTCTCTCGGATGCTGGCGTATGACAAGCGGTATTGAAGGGTGCTAGGATGATGTATCATAGCCGCCGTTTTTGGTGCGCATGGGCGGCAGCCCTTTTCTTTCCGTCTCCGTTGTCCTCTCACCCATGTGCAGCTGCGCCGTGTTGGCCCATCTTGTGTGTCGTTAAGCACTGCTGTGTGTGTCTGGGTGTCTTTCCTTTCTCTCTGCGTCAGCTTTGGAACTTGAATCGTATGGAAGCTGCGAGCCAAGACTCTATACTTTTCGTGGCGTGCCCTGAAAGCCTCCCCCCTTCCGCACCGCATTGTTCCTCTTTCACCCCTCTCATTCATTCATGCCGCCTCCACGCACAAACCGTGAGATGAGCAATGACGTTTGAGCGGCTACGGCAAAGTAAAGAACGGGGGTGGGGGCGCGGCACACGTGCGTCGCTGTTGGCACCGCATTTGGAGTGCACCTTTCTGCGGTATAGGAATGGCGCGTGATGAGGCATGCGCGCATGACTCGCTTTCTTCTCTGTGCTGGGCATATGTGATCATGTACGTTAACGCACACATACACACACACAAACGCCTCTCGCACCGCTGTCTCCCTCTCCGTCTTTTTTCCTTCACCCGCTTTGGCTGCCTTGTGTGTGTCCCTCCAACTCATCGGAGCGACGGCGCCTTCCCAGCTACCCACGCCACCCTCACCGAGTGCAGTGATCGGGCTGTACGTCTTCTTTTTTCTCTTCCTAATGCGATTCGCTACGCTCCGCATGGCGCCGCTGTCGGCCGTCGCCTTTTTTCTGCTAGTTGTGATTGGTGTTTGCCTCGGTGAGCTGACTGTCGCGAGCTCCACCTTGACAACGGCACTGTCTTCGCACGTCCTTAACGTGACCCTGAGCGGTGCCGGCGCGGGGTCCAATTGGCCAACGACCACTAACGCGCTGAGCGCCATCACATCTACAGTTAACACCACGGTGTGCAGTGGCTTGCCATCCGGGGTCATCCACTGCGACGCGTATCTCATGCGCGTGTCCGAAACCACACTCGGTCTCCAGCTGAGCATCGTCACTTCGACCGCCCTTGCGGGAAACTCCACGTACTACCTACTCTCGCAGTGGGTCAACGGCGGCAGCGCGACTATCTTGACGACACTGACGCGCCTGACGTCGGCCTGCGCAGAGGTCCTCGGCACCTCGCTCTCCAGCCTCGCAGTCACCACCGGTGCCTATACCGTGCCGTGCCGCAACTCGGAGACGTATTCCTACCTTCCCGCGTGTGCTGCAGCAGAGGTCCCTGTGACAACGGCCTACATTCTCGCGCCGTCTTCTGACCTACAGGCTTACTTCTCTGCGTACCTATGCGGCCCCACTGCCTCGGAGACGTGCAGAAACAGCATCGTTGTTCAGTTGCCGTCAGAGTTGTCGCTGTACACTGTCGTGACCATTAAGAGCTTACCGAAAGCGTTGGAGGCTGTCCTGGCATACGTCGCCGATGTCCGCGCCGGCTTTGCGGGCGTGCCTCAGGCAGTGGGCCCGGGAGTGGGCAACACCGCGGCGGCGCTAACCGCTAGCGCGGTTGAGCTGCGGTACCGAGGCATGCATGCGGTACTCTTCTCCACGGACGAGAATAAGCGAATGTACTCCACCACCACCCGTATGACGATTGAGTGTCACTCGAGCTTCGGCTACTGGGCCTTGGTCTTCATCGCAATAGTCCCGCTCTGCGCCATCCTCTTCCGCTACGTGTGGTTCCGAGGACGGCAACGGTCCAAAAAGCAGGAGCGCCGCCGCGTCGTCGCTGATGAGATGCGCATCATGCAAGGGTACACGAACCCGGCCGATGCGCAGGGCGCAGGAAGCGGGCCGCCGCCTGGTTTCGACACGTCCGTCACTGGTATCAGCAACACCGCGCCGCACTGGGTCATGGATGCGAACGGTAACTACTACGACGCCAACGTCGCAGACGCCGACCCCGCCGCGCAGGCCGATGCGGCAACACACCAGGCGTACGTGGCCCCTGACACTGGTGAGACACACCAGTATGTTGTCGATGACGCAAACAGCGCAGGCGCGGCGGCGGCGGCGGCATCACAGTCGTCACAGCAAACTGGGAATATCACGGGCGACAACGCGTTCTACCAGACCTACGTTAACCCCGAGACCGGGGAGACGTACCAATACACAACCGGTGCGGCTGCGGCGGGACAAGAACAGGGGCAGGCAGTCGAAGCGCCTGTTGCAAAGGTGCNNACGGACGAGAATAAGCGAATGTACTCCACCACCACCCGTATGACGATTGAGTGTCACTCGAGCTTCGGCTACTGGGCCTTGGTCTTCATCGCAATAGTCCCGCTCTGCGCCATCCTCTTCCGCTACGTGTGGTTCCGAGGACGGCAACGGTCCAAAAAGCAGGAGCGCCGCCGCGTCGTCGCTGATGAGATGCGCATCATGCAAGGGTACACGAACCCGGCCGATGCGCAGGGCGCAGGAAGCGGGCCGCCGCCTGGTTTCGACACGTCCGTCACTGGTATCAGCAACACCGCGCCGCACTGGGTCATGGATGCGAACGGTAACTACTACGACGCCAACGTCGCAGACGCCGACCCCGCCGCGCAGGCCGATGCGGCAACACACCAGGCGTACGTGGCCCCTGACACTGGTGAGACACACCAGTATGTTGTCGATGACGCAAACAGCGCAGGCGCGGCGGCGGCGGCGGCATCACAGTCGTCACAGCAAACTGGGAATATCACGGGCGACAACGCGTTCTACCAGACCTACGTTAACCCCGAGACCGGGGAGACGTACCAATACACAACCGGTGCGGCTGCGGCGGGACAAGAACAGGGGCAGGCAGCCGAAGCGCCTGTTGCAAAAGGTGCTCAAGACACCGCTGCCGGCGACGGCTACCAAACCTACGTAGACCCGAGCACCGGGGAGACGTACCAATACACGCAGGCGGACGCCAATGCAGCGGCACACGAGTACCAGTACGCCAACTCGAACGCTGCAGCCGTCTACGAGTACGTTGACCCGACAAACGGTGAAACCTACCAGTACACCGCCGAGGCTGGAGAGAACAACGGTACAGCGGCGGAGCAGGGACATGGCGCTGCCGGTACCGGTAACGTCTACGTTGACCCTCAGAGGGGGGAGATGTACCAGTACGAGGCACTGCAGCAGTAAAGTCGTGCCCGTGGCAGCCGTCCCATGTCGGATGCAGCTCTCTCTCTCTCCACTTCCCGTGACGTTGTCGCTGCGTCATCTCTCTCTCATTTCTTGTTTGTTCTCGTTGCCTCTTTTTCCATGCGCCATGTCGCCCCCTCTCCAGCTCAGAGTGTTGCTGTTTTTTTTTTTCCTGCCCCTTCCTTGGCGGCAAAGCGGCGAGCGGACACCCATGCACCCATCCACGAGTACGTATACAGATGGCTGCTTCCCATGTCTCTTCTCTCAGCATTCCCACTTTTGCTCGCAGCCGCTGCCACGCCTCTCGCTCGTCCGCGTCCATATCCCAGTCCCTGCTTGTTTCCGGTCGCCCCACCCTTCGTTGAGTAGAGCTGGAGCGTCGAAGGCACATGCCTTTCTTGCTGTCTGTCCTTCACCCCTGCATCCTAGACACAAACATCCGCACGCACAAAGGTGGCCGCCGGCACTTTTCCTCCAGCCCACTCCACTCGAGCCCGTCCTCCGCACACCCGACTACGGGTGTACAGAGATGCGCACGTGTATCTTTGCACCATGAGTCTCTCCGACCCACTTGCCCTCTCTCGTCTCACTGCTCGAGTCCATTTTCTACTCCTCTGAATGCCTCACCTCTGCTGGACCCCTCCACATGTGCAACCGCCGCCTCCCTCTTTCACTGCACATTGTTTTCCTCTGCGCTGAGCCGCCCAGCTTCTCTCGTAGCTGACCGAGCCGCGTACCTCCGCGTCTTCCCTCACAGACGCCTCACTCGCACACACACGCACGCGCGCATAGAAACCGTGAAGCAACGACAAGGATGGATTCGGAACAGCCCAAGAAGGTCCCAAGGACGGAGACCAAGACGAAGGAGCTGTTGCGTACCACCGTCGCTGACGGTCCCTTCAGCCTCCTAGACACTGCCATGAAGGAGAAAAAGCGGGTCTTCATCCAGTGTCGCAACAGCAAGGCGCTTCTGGCACATGTGATCGCCTTTGACAAGCACTTCAATCTCGTGCTGAAGGGCGTCCAGGAGATCACTGAAAGCCACGGCTCCGAGCAGAAGCAGCGCACCATCGAAAACCTCTTTTTGCGCGGCGAGTCGGTAATTTTTATCGTGAAGCTGCCCTAGGTTAGCTCCGCTGCAACGAGGAGGCGTACAAGACTACAGCGGCAGGCGCAAGGCAAGTGCTCGCCTGCGTCGCACTGCATTCGTTCTCCTAGCCGTGTATCGGTCGTAACCTTTTGTTTCCCTTTTTCAGCATTTTCTACTGGCGCTCTGGACTATGCGCTTCAGCACGGTAACCGCCAGCGACGGAGGGGGGCTCACATTCACTTTGGTGGAGGACGTGGCATGGACGCCCGGCGCTGTGGTGTGTTTGGTTGATGTGACGAAATGCGTTTGCTTGTTGGCGTGTGTTACCTGCCAGTCATTTGGAGGGTGCCGGCGAGAGGCTTTGTGTGGCATTTGCTGAGGCACTTGCGTGCGCATCGATGTGCGTGTGCACTTGTGTTCATGTGTGTAGGTATGTATGTGTGCGTATGTGTGTGTGTATGAGAACCTTGCTAGCCGCACCGTAAACAAACTAACAGCTTACACCACAAGGCAACTGATTGAGGCGGCGGGGCGGCTTGACGTCTGAATCACGGTGCTGACGGGTCTACATGGCATCACACATCAGTAGTATCAATGACGACGAAACCAGAACTTGCGCTGTGCTTCGGTGCCATGCTTTCCCTGTCGCGAGCTGTTCTGCGACACGTCCTTCTATCTACCCTCTATGATGCGCATGTCGGCATTTGCAGTTTGTTGCAGCGGTGTTCCAGGACAGCGGTACAGGTGCGCTGCGTGATCGTCCTGTATGGTTCTGATTGCTGTTTTGTCTCTTTCTCTCTCCCTCTATCTTCCCGCTCCAACTCGCTCTGCCCCCTCCCCCTCCCCTCCTGTCATGTCTCCGTTATTGTATGCGCCAAACTCGATGAGGCATTCAAAGCAATTCACGGTGTTCATCCGCAGGTGCGCGCAAACGCAAAAAAGTGATCCGCCATGACCCACAGTGGCACCCCATGGCCACCGAGTTGCGGGGCAACTGAAAAGGAAAACTATAGCGTTGCGTGGCATGTTGTCGCTCTTTTTGTAATCCTGAACTGCTCCTTGCTGGGCACCGTACTTCCGATGCTCGGCAAGCGTGTTTCTGCTTTTCGCGTTCCCGAGTATGCCTACGCGATTGGAAAATCTGTAGCCACTGGCGTGGTGCTTGGGGTAGCGCTTATTCACATGCTGAAACCGGCTAACGAGTCCTTCACGAGCGAGTGCATGCCGAATGGCCTCAGCAGCCTTTCCGAGCCGCTCGCCTACATCATCTGTATCGCCTCAGTTGCAGCGATGCACTCCCTAGAGGCATGCTTGCGTGTCTTCTTCGAGGACTTCGGAGCCGGTCTCAACCCCCCCATTGCCAGTGAGGAGAGCCAGCACTTGCTCTCTGACTCTCAAGCTGGCGGTCACCACCTCCACCGGTGCGCCCCCGCTTTCTATGGCCGGGAGGGCAGTGGTAGCTTGCAGATCTTGTCCGCTGTCTTGCTAGAGTTTGGCGTTTCGTTGCACAGCCTGTTTGTCGGCCTCACCGTGGGCATGTGTGCCAACGCGGAGCTTTACACGCTGACGTGCGCCTTGTCGTTTCACCAGTTCTTTGAGGGCGTTGCACTCGGCTCTCGGCTCGTGGATGCTGCTCTGACCCTCCGCACTGAGTATGTGTTCGCTGCCGTCTTTGTTCTCTCGGCTCCCTTTGGCGCTGCTGTTGGCATTATGTGCGTGTGCGAGCACATGATCAACACTAAGGGCAGTGTGTACCTTCTAACACAGGGTATCCTGGACTCGGTATGTGCTGGTATTCTGCTCTACATCGGGTTTCAGCTACTGGTGGTCGACTTCTACGCCGATATGCGGTCGAGCGTACAAACCGTACGCTCGTCGCGCGGGTTCCTACTAGCGATGCTGGTAGCCTTCTGGGCAGGCGTAAGTATCATGGCGCTGATTGGGCTGTACGTGTGAACGAGTGTCGGAGAGTGACAGCACGTGGCTGACTGCGTGGAGTGGGCAGGAGCGGGTCCACTTGGCTTGTCGTGCTGCCGGCTACCCGCCTTTTCTCTGTCCTTCCTCTTACTTCCGACTCCTCCCCAGCACGCTTTTCATCGCGAAGCGTCACAAGACAAAGTCGTGACGGACTGACACAATGGCACGTTGCCGAACGGCGTGCGGCACGCCGTTGGCATGAGCAGCATCGCCCACCCCCTCCTTCTCTTTCTGTACCCTATGTAGTTGTTCGTGTGTCTGCTCGGATGCGTCATTTCATGTGGCTGCACTCTTGCTGTGCTCATTCCTAGCATCCCGCCCTCCTTCCTACAAAGCAGCGGTGTTGGCCAGCGTGGCTATATGGCAGTGTTTTCCTCTATCCTGCATGACTGCTTCCTACATGCCATCGCGCTCGGCCTCCAGGATGCTGCACGCTGCATGTTTCTCTCTGCGTGTTGGTGTCTATGTCTCCTACTGCACAGACTTGTGTGCGTAAGCGCTTCCATCTCTCTTTACGCGGACACCGCACTTCTTTGCCGCGCTCAGCAGGCAGTGTGACCAGGGAAGAGACGGCGGCGGCTAACACGGACACAGGCCGACCTCTTTTCATGTGTCCGCAACGATTACTTCTTTTCTACATCGCCTGTTCTCCCGTGCAGACCTGGGTTCACCGGTGACGTCTATAAACGCCCCACCGAGCACAAGGCTGCGCAGAGGGCATGGGGGAGGAGGGGGCTCCAACGGCGTCACATCCCTCGAGCTCTCGCCGCACACCTCCTTGATTGCCAGCCCCCATCTAGCCGCTGGATGTGCATGTCTCTGACATCTCCGCTTCACAGCACGGACGGCAATCCCACTTGACCGACTCCACAAGATTCAATTCAGATTGTGTCGCCCCAAGAGGTCGCGCAAGCGGTTCCGCTGGCAGAGGATACACTGGGTTTGAGTTGTGTCCGAGCTTATTCGGGGACGTGCGTATTTCGACCGTTTCGATGGTCAACACTCACAACGCTGTCGCATACAATTTGTGGGCATCCACGTTTGGCTGAGACACGTCTGGCCATCCCACCAGAGGCGGGATTGTAGGAGCGTGATTACAGTATGAGCGAATGACGGTAGAGGAGCAGTCGGACTACGGCGTTGGCTACGCCAACCTCTGCGTAATGCCGCGCGCGTCGTAGCCCACAGAGTTTTATATCACGCACCGTTTGTCTGTGAAACTGGCCAACGTCAAATAGGGAGTGCGGCGCTCTATCGCATCGGCAGCCCCGGTGAATGAGCTCGCTCTACTGGACTTATCAGACGTCCCCCTGGCGTGTGCGTAGCAGACGCGGACTGAGGGATACTGCCACTGTGCGAGTTGTGGGCCGGCATCGCTCAACTGTTCATCTTCGTGGGGTGCGTGTTTTGACACGCCCCTCTGCAAGCTGCGCTCCCCTCTTCCGCTACGCCCTCCTCAGAACGCCACGGAAGACTGAGGTCACGATGCATGGACTTGTGAGCGCACTGGGGAGTGAGCCCCGTCGACGCTCCTCATATCCCTGATATCTGTTGATTTGTGAGGCTGCCCAGACGGCAGTGCGGTGACGCGCGGCCTGTTCTTATGCCGTGCGAGGACGAGCCCTGTGTGCGCGTTGGTCAAACTCGGCAGCCTTACTCTCATCAAGGGATCCTGGCGGCGAAACTTGTCCGACACAGGCTGCATGAGCTAGCGCAAGTATGTACTCATGCTGCACGACTCGGATGTGTGTGATGTCGAGGTGCAGTGGGATGGTGGTTCGCTCTTCGGCGGCATGGAGAACGTCTTCGTGTACATCAAACTTCTGCGCGGCAGTTCTCCGTAGCTCATGTGCAGCTCATGTGTGCTTGCTTGCGCGCGCTTTGGGGCATTCTCGCACATGTACACTTTTTTTTAGGACGGTCCGAAATCCAGTTGCAGCTGCCGCGTGGTCGTGCTCGTAGGGATTACGGCTCCATTTAACTGTAGACATTGGTGTTGGGCTTCTGTAATACGGTGGCGGTTAGCTTCCGGAGGCGGCTGAAGCGCAACAGCGACCGCGAAAGAACGAAGCAAGCGACAGTCCACTGTAGTAACAGCACTCGTTGCCTGTCTTACGTGTACCCACTACGCGGCAGTGACTAACCACAAGACGACCATAAGCGGAGATTCCTTTTTTTTAGCGTGTCAGTCGCCTCCGTGAGGCTTGACAGTGTACACATCTGTCCACTGAGGGAGCGAGAGACCCACGCAGGCACAGTTGTACGTCCCTCTGTGTCTGCATGTGGTTGCCTGTCTGTGCACAAGGGGGGAGGGGGGTGCCCCTCCACAAACGAAAAAGAGCGGTGTTCCCTTCCTTTGCTTCTAATCCCTCTCTCCCTCTCGATCCTCTACGCGCCTGACGAGCGAAACACCGTGTGCTTCCCGTCCACACACACACAAACTCCTCCGAACATCCGTGCACGTCATAGTTTTTTTTTCCTTTTCTGTCTCTCCCTTTCCTCTCGCCCCACCATATTCGCATCGACTGCGGCAGCAGGCGGGAGAGTCACAAGTGCTGCTGTGTCTGTCAAGGAGACACCACATACCACAAAGAAGAGGTTGAAAGGAAAAAAGAGGACACAATTTGTACACGCACACACAAGTTACGTCCAGCCAGTGTAGAAGCGTCAAGATGTCAGCCGGCACCACCGCCACGGTGGAGTTCACCGCCTCCAGCCAACGCGTGAAGATGGTGGACATGCACCCCAAGGAGCCCATCTTTATTTCATCCCTGTATTCTGGTGGAATCAACCTGTACAACTACCAGACGCAGGCGCTCGTCCGCTCCTTCGACACAGGCACGGGTCTTCCAGTGCGCTGTGTCCGCTTTATTCCCCGCCTGCAGAGCTTTGTGTGCGGCTGTGATGACATGAACCTGCGTGTGTTCAACTACAACACAATGGAGCGAACGAAGATATTCCAAGCCCACGACGACTACATCCGCTGCGTCGCTGTTCACGAGCAGCTGCCACTAGTGCTGACGTGCGCGGATGACATGACGATTAGGCAGTGGGACTGGAGCAAGGGGTGGGCCCTTCAGATGACCTACGAGGGGCACCAGCACTTCTGCATGGCCGTCGCTTTCAACCCGAAGGACTCCTCCACGTTTGCCTCCGCCTCGATGGACTGCACCATCAAGGTGTGGCGCATCAACATTGCGACGCCGAACTACCAACTCGAGGGCCACGAGGATGGCGTGAACTGCGTCGAGTTCTACCCTCGCGGCGACAAGCCGTACCTACTGAGCGGATCCGACGACAGGACGGTGCGGTTGTGGGACTACCAGACCAAAGCGTGTCTACAGGTCTTCTCCTTTCACGAGGACAACGTCGCGAGTGTGCTTTTCCACCCGGACCTCCCGGTGATCTACTCTATCTCCGAGTCGGACAGCATTGCCGCCTTCTCCACCGAGACGTTCCGCCTGCTGTACTCGTGCAACCACTCCGACATGGGGCGCGGGTGGTCGCTGACAACGAAGCGCCACTCGAACATGCTCATTGCCGGCTTTGACAACGGCGTCCGGGCCTACAAGGTCGGCGTGGACAAGCCCGTCTTCTCCATGGACGCCAACGGTCGCGTCCTGGTCGCGACCGGGAACGAGATTACGCGCATGGACATCAAGGCCGTGGGACCGGAGACGCCCGACGGCGAGGTGCTGAACGTTGCGACGAAGGACATGGGCACCGTCGAGACGACGGCCCGCTCTATCTTTCACGCCGGAAATGGCCAGTTCATCTGCGTTCTCGGCGATGACAACTACACCATCATCTCGTCCCTCTCGCTGCGTCCCAAGTCGTACGGGCAGTGTGTTTCATTTGTCTGGGGTCCTGAGAGCGGCGCCTACGCCGTCCTGGAGGGCTCGACGACGCTGAAGATTTACAAGGGTTTCAAGGGGCGCGCCGCACTTTCGCTGCCAGAGGTAGCCAATAAGCTGTTTGGCGGCCCTTTGTTAGCGGTGCGCACGAGCAACAGCATCATGTTCTACGACTGGGGCACGCTCGCACTGATCCGGCAGATCGATGAGACCCCGACTACGCTCGAGTGGAACTCGACGGGTGAGCTCGTGGCGCTCGTCACAAGCAGTAGCGTCTTCCTCCTCAAGTTCAACGGGGATGCTGTGGCGCAGTACCTCGAGCAGAACACCACGACCGGCGATGACGGCCTCGACTTCTCCTTCGACCTTGTGGAGGAGCTGGATGAAAAGGTGCGCGACGTGTCGTGGGTGGGGGACTGCCTTGTCTACATCAATCAGGTGCATCGACTCAACTACTACATTGGCGGCGAGGTAAACAACATCGCGGTGCTGAACCGCAACCAGTACCTCCTCGGCTACCTGCCAAAGGAAAACCGTCTCTTCTGCATAGACAAGGAGAAGAACATCACGAGCTACCTCCTTCAGGTGAACGCCATCGAGTACATGGCCGCCATCGTCCGCGAGGACTTTGATATCGCCAACGTACTTCTCCCCACCATTGATGTGAGCCTGCGCGACAAGTTGTCACGGTTTGTCGAGTCGCGTGGGCTGCTGCAGATGGCACTGGAGATCGCCACGGATGACGAGCGCCGCTTCGACATGGCGGTCCAGCTGAAGCAACTGTCGTTGGCGCACGAGATCGCCAGCGCGGCAAACATTGCGTCGCACTGGAAGCAGGTGGGTGACATTGCACTCGAGCAGGGCTCCTTTGAGATGGCAATCGAGTCCCTGGAGAAGTGCAACGACTGGAGCGGGCTGCTGCTCATCTACACGTCCCTCAACGACATGGAGGCTATCTCGCGCCTTGGCGACCGCTGTCTGCAAAGCGGACAAGCCAACCTGGCCTTCACCTGCTACCACCTCACCCAACGTCATGCTGAGTGCGTGGAGCTGCTGCAAAAAACCTGCAAAACAGGCGACGCCGCTTTCTACGCCCGCACCTACTACCCGAGCCTCATCGAGGACGCCGTGGCCAAGTGGAAGGTGTCGGTCGCCTCGATCCCTCGCGTCAGCGAAGCGCTCGCCAGCCCGGCGGCCTACCCGAACCTGTTTCCGTCCCTGCGCAATGTCGACTTATCACCTGCAAAAGCACCCGAGGTTGACGCCCCTCTGAATGCACAGCCGCCGCCTCCCGGTGCATCCGCGTCGCTCCACGGCTCATCCACCGCACCAACTGTTGCCGACTTGTTTCAGCCGACGGCAGACGCACCTCAGCAGTCTATGCACGCCCCGCCACTCCTCGACAACGTGGGCAGCGCCTCCAGTGGGATGGAGGAGCTGGCGGACGAAGAGGACGCATGGGGAGAAGATTAGGAGAACGTATCGAAAGGATTAGTTGGGGGTGTGAGGGGGGCGCATGACACAACGTTGAACCCTGCGAGCACCTTCGTGTCGCATCGTATCTTTTCCCACACTGTTTCGCAGGTGCACTTCAGAGCACAGGCACCTGCGCGAAGGGGTTTCCCCGCTGCGTGGGTGTGTGTAAGGATCCCACGCCTGTATCGCCGCCTTTCTCCTCCCCCCTCGTCGGTGATGCAAGGCGACTGTGCTGCGATGGTGTCCATGAGAGTGTCAGCGTGTCTGCCAGTCGTCTTCACGGCCGCAGTGATGTTTGCTCATTCTGTTACTGTCTACTCTTCTGTTTTGATTGGGCGAGGGGTGGCCTTTACCTTTCCTCTTCCTTTGGCACGCGTGGGAGAATAATTTCCTCTTACGGCGTGTGTGTACATCCGGGGGTAAAAGGGGAGGAGGGAAGGTGGTGGCTATGAGTGTATGTGAGTGCGTGTTGGTTCAGTGTTCTAGTGTAGAAATGGGCTTTTGTATCGCGGAACACCAAAACGGGCGGCAGCGGCGTGAGCGATGTTTCTCGCGGAGGAATGCGAGGTCGTGCTTCACCGACTTGATGGAAACCTGTGTTGTGGTGCGGGACAACCAAGGCCAAAAGAATGTGTTGACGAACGGGGAACGGGACTGCCTGCGCATGACATTCTTTGCGCGGTGTCCTTGTCGACGACTCCACAGTTCTGGCGCCACCTCTGTCTTCATGTGTTTGTTTGCTGTATGATTCCATGACTGCATACGCGCATTTAACTGCTCCACTTCTTCTCCCGCTGCGTGTCTCCGTCTCTCTCTCTATTGTAATCTGAGGCTGCATGCATTGGCGGTGTTACCACGGTCATCATGCTGTCTGATCCGTCGCGTTGGCGTGGGTGTCATGTTTCTTTCACGGCTGGAGGAAGTAAACCTTGGTGGTGTCTGTGTCTGGGTGCGTGTGTGTGGTTCCTTGTGTGGGTCGACCCTACACTGTAGTCCTCGCCGGCGCCATACACCCCACTTTTCTGTGCGACATCTCTCCCTCCGCTGCCCGTCAAGTTTTGTTTTCTCGCGAGCGGAACTGGTATGGGTCAACCTATCGGTCGGAGATGCTCAAACTCGGTGCCCTTGTGCGCGTGAAACCGCGTGTTGCCCAGCGCTGCCTGCTGCCAGTGTGTCGCGCAGCTCAACGCTACGCGGCCTCAGCGCCTGGAAAGTGGAAGTGCGCATGCGGCCTCCACAACTTCGACTTTCACTCCGAATGCTACAGCTGCCACAAGAAGCGCACTGACCTTCCTGCCACAAAGCCCGTATCGCCGTTGTCGCTTCTGGGCAATATGCGGATGGATGATGACGACTCCACCAATGTGCACACCAGAAGCCTTGCAGAGGATGAGGCTTGCCTTGTCGAAGGTACTTGGATGTGTCCGGCCTGCTACACCTTTAATGGCTCGCAACGCGTGGCGTGCACGCACTGTCTGGAGACGCGACCGCACTTGCCGCCCCGCGGAGCGGCAAGGACGCGATTGGACACTCACAAAAGGGGCTTTGGAAAGGCTACTGCGGACTCTTCCTCTCTTTCCACGGTGTCAAAGACGGCGGCGGCTGTGGCGGCTTTCTCTTCTACGCACTCTGACGAGTCTGTGCCTCCACAGCCCTTCATGAAGGGAGACTGGCACTGCGCATGCGGCGCGCATAACTTCTCGCGCAACACGCACTGTCGTAAGTGCCACGAGCCTCGCACGCCGAACCCGTCGTCAACAACGGAGGAGAGGTTGTTAAAGAATCATCCTGGTGACTGGGCGTGCCCGGCCTGCGAAATGTACAACTTCTCTTGGCGAAAGGTGTGTAAGCGCTGCAACCGAGCACAGCCAGCGGTGGACACAGAGTCCGTCTCCACTCAGACAGACTCCGACGTGACGACGGGGATGGCGGCTGGTTGGGTCTGCCAAGCATGCCACTCCCTCAACCCTGCCGACGATGCCGTGATGTGCGTGATTTGTGGCAGCCCAAAGCGTGCGTGAAGGTGTGCGGTACCTCTGCTCGCACATCGCCATCGCCTCGCCGTGCTGTCGCATCCGCATGCATGTGAAGGCGATGCCGGTCATGAGCTGTGCTTGGTGCTATCATCGCTCATGGGCCACGCGGAGATGGCTTATGCTCCACCACAGTTGTTGTTTGCGCCCCTTTCTGCAGCATCAGCACTTTTCACGCATACGTCGTCACAGACACACCGGCATAAGGCATACAAGTACAGGCGCATCCACAACGGACCTTTGGCACGGCATGCAGCCACGCGCACGCTCAGAGATATGTTGATGCAAAGAGGACACCCACCTCGCGCACACATACACCCTTTCAGCGTGTGCCCTCTTAGGCTCGGGCGTGCAAGCACCTCACATGGTTTCTGCACGCTGTGCCTCTTCAGATGGAAAAAAGAGCGTGATAGCGACCAAGGCAGTGCCGTCGCACTTGAACATCCTGGACTCTCTTCCATCTACCACTGCCCATCTCTCTCACCCTTTGTTCCTTTTTTTAGCGCGCTTCAGCAGCGAGCGTGCCATACCGGCGTGGAACCCAATCGCCTGCCGAGCTGGTCGCTCGCACCGCATCTTGTCGTCTCTCCTCCCCCTTCGCCCTCCCTCCCCAAGTCCGTGTCACGCACACTCTGAGAACCTCAAAAATACACACGCACGCGCGCAGCACGGATGACGGTGCTACGATGACGACCGACTCCAGTAGGGGGAGGCCATTCGTTGTCTTGCCTGTCGCGACGTTTTCCTGTTTCATCGAGAAGGGTGAATCAGGCGTGATTAGCTGCGAGTTGCGCCCCAAACTGGCGCCTGTATTTCACTTGCACGCGTACTCTGCCAAGTGCGGGTTGGTCGGTGGTGAGTTCCCTGCTCCTGTGGGCAGGTTGTGCCACTGCGAGGAGCAATCCAACACGTGGCGAACGGCCTGATGGGAGCGACCATGAGGCGATCTGGGAGGCGGCTGAGTAGGTCGCGTTTGAGACAGGGGCCGTACTCCGATGACCGAGTCGACGCATTGCCGCAAGGCCTGTGTTTCTGGTTTCTCTGGCCCATCGCGTGGGCCAGAGAGACGGTCCGAAATGGGGTGAGTAGGGGAGGGTTGAGCTCATGTTGTGTATAGAAGAGAATGGGCACAAGCTGAAAACGCCAACAAGCATTAGTAGTTATTTTTGTCTTTTCGGCTCGCACCCTCTACCCTGGTACTCTTCGCCTCTCCTCACCTCCCCCACCACCATAACCACAACCACCTCCCCGGCATTCGGGCAGCCACAGATGTGCCCATGCATCACACACGCAAGCACAAACACGCGAGAGAAAAAGAGAGTCATCATAACAGCTTGGTGTACCGAAGTCTTCGGCGTGGCCACGCCCGTCTCTGGCACGCGCTCGTTGGAGTGTCTTGCCTGCAACACCGCTTCTCGCCCTCGGCGACGCAAGACGTGGTTGGTGTCCTAACGACCCCTCTACCAAATTACTCCCTCCTCCTCACCGTCCTCCTCCTCTCTGTGGTGGCAGCCGATGATGACTTGCATACCCCGCACAGGTTAAAGCAAAGCTCAGTACCTAATTGCGCCCCCGCGAAGATGTTTCCTTTCAGCTACACCATCGCGGGCACGCAGAGATCCGCGCTCGAGGAGGCCTACAACCGAAAGAAGGAGTACCTCAACGCGCGTGTCACCTCTCTCTACGCATCGACCAATCCGGCGTCGCTCTGGAACGCGATTGTGAAGTACCGCCTCGTGATTGAGAACGAAGGTGGCGCAGCTGCGGACACGTACGATGACCTGTTGTTGACGTACGAGGGTTACCGCAACATGGTTTATGACGTGCTCTTCCACATCACACCCGACGAGGACGCAGCCGCGGACGCGCAGGTGCGGGAGTGGCGTCGTAGCGTCTACTTCCACCATCCTTTTCTTTCGCCGGCCACGTTTCTGGCCTTTGCTCGCTCGTCGCACGGCGCCGTGCCAGCGGCTCCCTTGTACGCCTTCGCCGCTAAGCGGTTGCTGCTGTTTCGCATCCGAGTCGAGCTTGAGCTGGATGCCTCAGCACCGCCGCCAATCTTTGTGGATCGCGCGCAGCGTGCCATCGGCGGTCGTCTCCCGTGCCCGCCAAGTGTGTCGTCGCCGCTATCGAATGGGCTAACGCAGGAGGACATTGAAGTGTTCATCTCCGACCTGGTCCCCAACCTGCGTCTCGTGCGGGACATGCCGCCTTGGATGCTGCCCTACTACCTGTGCCACGCCTCCCGCAAGTTCATGTTCATGTGCGACACACGTGGCGTAGGGGCGATTCCCATTGACGCTTTCATGAAGAGTGATGTGTTCTCTGAGCTGCTGCGCATGTTCGAGAGCGACGCGCAGGACGCCATCATCGCATACCCGACAGGCTGCGTCGTGGAAGTGCCGGCTAAGTTTGCCTCGCCTGCCGCGGACGCCGACGATACCGTCGCGGCTCTTGTGCTGTCCTACGAGGGTGACGGCAACGCGCTGTCAGACGTCTATCAGATGCAGCTGCTGGATGGCGAGGTGAAGATTCAGGTAGCGCGGGAGCAGATCTACTGGAGCACCGCCTCAATGGACTACGTGCCGGCGGAGCTGCTCAGCATGGACAATTGGTTCTCCTTAGCACTGATGAGCCGCATCTACGAACACTTTACCGCCCTTGACGCCGACGGTGATGGCGTCCTGACTCGCGAGGAATTGTCGCACTACAGCAACGACAGCTTCACGCAGCTCTCAATTCAGCGCGTATTTGAGTGCCACGTGAATCACAGCGGCAGCCGCCATATCATGGACTACAAGACGTACTTGAACTTTGTGATTGCCACAGAGCACGCCGCGACCCGGCCGGCGATGCGGTACATTTGGGCGCTGTTAGACCTTGACGGCACTAAAACGCACATCAAGATCGCGACGCTGCACTGCTTCTGCAAGGAGATCGCGAACGAGCTGCTCGCCAACGGTCTTATGGTGGACATCTCGGCGCAGTCGATACTGTCCGAAATTGTAGACATGATCAATCCCGCCTGGCATGAATGGGTGACGTTTGAGGACATCGAGAGGTCCGGCCAGCAGGCCACCGTTCTCCCTGTTCTTCTGAGTTACCGCAACTTTTACGCCTACGATTGCCGCGAGCAGACGGCGGCGTCCGCGAACGACGAATACGCGGACATTCCCGAAAAGTAACATAGAGAGGCGATGCCCCGATAGAGGCCGAGTCAGCGTGTACGCCAGCAGGGAGGGTAGGTTGCCCGTCCCCTCGCTGCACGAGGGCACATTCCTTTTTTCTGTTGTCGCCGCTTGTATCGGAATTTGGTGCAGAGAACGCATGCGTCGTTCTTCTTTTTCCCCCTGTTTTACTCTCGTATGAGCGCCACTGTAGAGTGCGCGTGTCTTGGTGCCCACACTCACACTCTTTTGCTTTGATGTTCACCGTGGATAGATCTGGTTGCGCTCCTCGTAGCGCCTTTCATACCAGGCGCACACACCCACACACGTAACGCTCCCTCTCATCCTTCCGCCCCAGTTTCAACGGCACAGTTGAAAACGACGCTCTTGCTGCGCCTTGCTCAAGAAGGCAGAGTCACCTCTGCTGGCAACGAGACAGGGGATCTTTGTACATGTTTCGGTGCCATGATGACGCACTTCCTGAGTGCTCTTGCCTCCACCACTTTCCCCTCTCTATCTTTCCTCCACTCGTCCTCACGAATGCACCCCGGGCGCGTTTGCCTTTTCCTTTCGCTTTACTCTCCCCCCCCCTCCCCAAACCGCCCCACCGCCATTTTCTTGCTATCGCTCGGCACATCGACAACGACACTTTCACAGATAGGGGCGAAGCAATGGTGAACTATCCGAAGAAGAAGGTGATGCACTGCAGCGACGCGCGCTGCAACGCGCACAAGTCGTTCAAGGTGGTGCAGTACAAGGCCGGTAAGGCCCGCCTTTTTGCTCGCGGTAAGCGTCGTTACGACCGCAAGCAGTCTGGTTATGGTGGCCAGACCAAGCCCGTCTTCCACAAGAAGGCCAAGACGACCAAGAAGATTGTGCTGAAGCTGCAGTGCTCTGGTTGCAAGTCTATCCGCCAGGTTGTCCTCAAGCGCACGAAGCACTTTGAGCTGAACGACAAGAAGAAGACGGGCAACAAGGACCCCACCTGGTAAGTCACTCGCGCTCCCCCGTGCTCACCCCACGCACAGCGAAGCCCACCCCACCCCCACGCACCATGTCTTCGTTTTTTCTTTTGGTTTCTGGTTGCAACATACCTTTTGATTTTTACTTCACGTGATCAACGCAGAAAAGAAACCGCGCAGCTGCGGAACGTTTCAGAGGTGAACCTTCGCCGCCTTTCTCGTCCTCCGTCATCTCTCAGAGCGCCCTGTATGGGGTCTAGAGGGCTGCAACTCTCGGGCTGTGTGTGTGTGTTGGGGGGAGGGTTGGCGTGCCCACGCCGCCGCTCCTCGCCCCTATCGCTACAGAGTCCCATATGCAATAACCGCGACGCAGCGGGCATCTCAGCACTTATGCCTGCGAGCGTTCGTGTGCACCCGAATACGATAGTCGCCCGCTGTACTCAAGCTCCCCCACTCCTTAACGCATCTCCCCTCTCCCCCCACTACAATGCCTGCATCTTCTCGTTTCCCCTCCCCCCCCCGCTAGTCTTCCTCCCTCTCACCCTCTGTTGCCTTTCTCACATACCAGCACCCCCTACCGAACCATTTCGTCAACCTTCCCGTATCTCCGACACGCAATATGTTCCGCTTCACGCTCCGCGCCCTCGCCCGCAAGGCTCCCGCCAAAGCTGGCAGCAGGATCTCAGCTGCTGCGGGTGCCACAGCTGCCTTCCACACGGCGTCGGCTGCCCCTCAGACTGCGGTGAGCATTCCGCCGATTCCTGGCGTGCGCAGCGTCCGTGCGTTCCGCACACAGAAGATGGAAGCGTTGCAGCCGCCGCCCGTCGCCGCTGCAGGTAAGAAGGCCCCCGCCGCCAAAGGTTCTAAGCACCCCAAGGCAGCCTTGAATTCTCGCCCGTCGAAGAAGGTCAAGTTGCCGAAGAAGGCCGCCGTGCCAGTGAAGGCGCAGCAGGCGAAGCAGGTGAAGCACTCAAAGCAGGTCAAGGCGCCGAAGAGCGCCGCCAAGGAGATCTCCAAGAAGGCCAAGTCCGCCAAAGCGGGCAAGTAAGTGCGCCCTTCGTCAAGTTCAGGTGATGAGGCAGACAGCTTTGATGAGGGGGAAGTACCACGGAGGTGCCACAACGCCGACAGCAATCCGGTCTGTTGAGGCAGCATCGGCATCACTCACACCTGTGTCGCGCGCTCTTTTGCTCATGCCTCTCAACTTTCCTCCCATGCACCCCTCCCTTCTCCAAAGCCGTCGTCGGAGTTTTCCCATCACCCATCCCTCTCATAGATTATCCGCCGTATTTTCTTTCCGTCTTACACCATTCAACATGAGTTTGCTTGCGAACTCATTGTGAGCTGCGTTAGTGCTTCGATGGTCACTGCCCCCCCCTCCCTCCCTCCCTCCCTCTGAGAGTACGCGCACGCGTGTGTGTATGTGCGTCGCTGTGCACAAGGGCGGTTTCTTTTTGCTTTTTGCGAGGGGAGGGGGTTGTTCTTTGTTCTCGGTTGTTGTTTTGGTGTAGCGTCTGTGTCCCTAACTGATTGATGTGTCTTTTTCTGAATCTTGTGGGGTGTGTGGATGTGGGCGGGTCTTTACCCTCGGCTCTCTTCCGCCCTAGCCCCGCTTTTCCCTTTAGTCTTGTGATGCGTGGCACATATTTCACTCGACCCTCGTCACTTCCTCCTCTCCCTGCCGCGCTCTCACCTTCGCCTGCTTCAGCTTCTCCGTGCGTGCGCACCTGTGTTCATGCCTTCCTGTTAAGACTGTAGACATGGGAGTAGATGCGGGTCCGCGAGCGGTGAGCTTGCGACGTGATTGAAATGAGCCCCCATGCCACTCGTTTTCCTCGCGCCCTCTCTCGCTCGTCCTTTTTCGCGCTCCCTCGCTGCGACTCCGCGTGCGCCAGTGACAGAGAGCAGAGCGCACAGAGAAAAGGGGGATGCGTTCCAGGGGAGGAAAAGGCATAGAAATGATAATGCAAGTGCAACGATGGCGCATGACTATCAAGAACGAAACATATCCAGCTTATATACGGCTGCGCACGTTTCCGAAGACGACGCGTCGAAGGCGTCGTGCACATCACTTGAATCACGGCGCTTCCCACGATGGGAGGTGCCTTCCTTCCCCCCTCCCCGTCTTGTCTCCCTCCCCTCTACCTCCAACGAGGATGGCTGCAAGATGGTATGTTTGTGCGTGCGTCGACACGTATGCTGGTGCCTCTCCCACCAACCATTCATCAACAGTCATGCGATCTTGTTTTTTTTCAGAGGAAGCTGTGGTGTTACCAAGGTTGCTTCGTGGATC
Organism: Leishmania mexicana MHOM/GT/2001/U1103; assembly: GCF_000234665.1. NCBI lineage: Eukaryota > Euglenozoa > Kinetoplastea > Trypanosomatida > Trypanosomatidae > Leishmania > Leishmania mexicana. Next base: position 1,397,920 of record NC_018336.1, read on the forward strand.
TAAATCTCTGCGCCTCTCCTTTTCCCCTCCCCTCGGCCATCATCACCATTATCCTCTTACGCACAGTGGCACAGACGTGGTGATTCGGTGTCTGTCTACCTGGCTGTTGTGATTACGGGCAGCCTACGAGGTGACAGTCCTACAGAGAGACCCATCAGCAGAGAACGATAGAGACACAGTCTGCAAGTGAACGACGTTATTTGGCGGTGCTGTCACTTCTGCCTCGCGCTTATCCCCACCACCGACTTGTCTCCTTACCTCTTCTCCGGCTCGCTTCTCCTTTATTTCCCTCACTTCTCGCTACCCGCATTTTGAACAAGATGTGGAGAACGCTTCTTCTGTTTGGTGGGCGTGTACGGCGACCACCCGTCCTCCGCCCTGGCGCTAAGATGGGCACGCAAGGCGCAAAAGCTGCGGAGCGAGCGCTCCGCCACAAGACGGAGGTGGCAGCTGAGAAGCAGTTCATGAAGCTCATCTCCACTGCCCGAATTCGACGACAGCGTCAAATTGCCGACGCCATAAAGCGAGCCTTAGCAGCCAAGTCTGACAAAGCGGCGATGAAGAACGACGCGCAATATGCTCAAAATCGCAAGATAGCGAAGGCAGAACTTGCAGCAGTACACAAGGAAGTGGAGCAGAGAGCGGTGGAGGCGAGGAAAGCGCAGGCGGCCTCCTCCTCGGTAGAGAAGGCGGCGCAGAGCGTCAAGGCACGGCTTGTGCGGCAGCCCTCCAGAAAACTCGACAAGAAGAAGCAAGCGGAAAATGAGAAACGCTTCTTAACCACGCTGCGACAGCGGTTGGAGCGACGCAAGGCTCGGATCGCGGCACTTGTCGCAAAGACCGCGAAGATGGAAGAAGCCAAGGCGAAGGCAAAAGGGAAAGCTGAGGCGAAGGCGAAATCGCTCGCCCAAGCCGAGGCGACCTCCAAGGCGGAACAGCGGTTCGAGGAAACTATCCAGCGGCGTCAGGAGCAACGGGCTGCGCGCGTCAAGGCGCTCGTGGAGAAGCGCACAAAGGCAGCGGCAGCGGAGACAGAAGCCGTCAGTGCGAACCAGGAAACTGAATTTACCGCGGAGCTTCACCAACTCATGGAGGAGCGAGACGCACGTGTTCAGGCTATCATCGCGGAGCATATGAACGCAGCAGAGGTCGCTGACAGCGAAGAGAACGCGGAAACACCGGCGCCGGCGCCGATGGCAGCGGTCTCGACTAGTCGCAGGTCCCAGCGCAAAGTGAACGCCAGCGCCGAGGAACTGCTGGAGAAGTCTGATGATGCCTCCGCGCCGGCAACGGTGCCGCAAGAGGCGGCGCCGAAGGAGGTGAAGGCTGTAGAAGCACCTGCGAAGGACCCTACCACGCCACGGCGGCGGGGCCGACCTGCATTACCACGGCCGCAGGTCACAAGGGATGTGCCGAGTGCAGCACGAGTGCAAGCCCTTGACGAACCAGCGGCAACAACGTCGACAGTGCAGGAGGCATACGCGGCAGAAGAACTCCTACCCTCACCATCGCAGCCGCGCCGACTGGCAGCCGCCGACCTGGAAGAGCTGGCAAGCGCGCATGAAGATTTTGTGGCGCACTTAGAGAAGGCGAAGGAGCGCACCGCGGCACCACCATCGACTCGCGTCTCACCAGTGCCGAGCGTCCTTGCCTCGCCATCAGCGGCCCAGAGAGCCTGGATGATGGCCGAGAATCCAACAGGCCTATTCCGCTTGTAGAAAGAGACGTGTGAGCCTGCCTGCGTAGCCGTTTCAGGTGGCTGACACATCCCTATGGCGCAGACGGACGCGAACGCTGTGAGCGTGCGCCATGCGAGTCTGCGATAGAGTGACGGAAGCCTGTTTTTTTCGTTTTGTGTGCTGCTTGGCGCGATGATAAGGGAGCCGACGAGGCACCTACGTTTCCCCTCCGAACGCGCACTGACTGTGTTCATCGTGTGCGTCACAAGTCAGCGTCGCCTCCACCACCACAGGGCAAGAACCTTTCATCGATTCCCTCCTCCCTTTCCCTCCCTCCCATCTGCTCCTCCAGCAGGGGTCACGGATAGGTGACGTGCTTCATACAGTGCGATAGATGCTGTGACGAATATGTGTCCTTTTTGTGTGTGATCTTGGTGCTGCATTGCTGACGACACGTATTCCTTTGCTGTTTTTGGTGTAACGGTCTGGCAACGAGGGATGGCGCAAGTGTGTGTGTGTGTGAGCGGGGGGGGAGTAGTCGCGATGATCAGAGGGGTGGTATTGCGTGCCACTGCCTTGTCCATCTCCGCGTCACCCGTCGCACTGTGTGCCATATAGATGCGCCTTTGTCTTCTCTTGTGTTTCTCCTCCTCCTCGCCTGATCGCACCGCTCATACACGGGGAGTCGCGACTGTCTACTTCATAGAAATCTGCCCGGCCGCGTGCTTCAATTCGGGAAACCACAGCGAGCATATAACGATGTTACGGCGACGCTCGACGTCGCAAGAGTGTGTACGCACTGTACAGCTGCTTCGTTAGCGGTCACCCGCACCGAGACACTGCAGTCCTCACTGAGGCACCTCTGAAAGGAATGCCGTACCCGACGACGGTGTACACGTGTCGATTTGTTTCGGTCACGAGGACGTGCCACGTAGCATCACCTCTGTTCTCATCTCCTGTCGATTAGCCGTACGTCATGTCGTTCTCAAGTGTGTCGGTGTTGCACACCACATCCTCTACTGCGGCAAGCGCTGCCCTTTCTCCCTCCTCTCTCCTTTGCCCGCTTCACTGCTCTCACCCTCTATGTAGTGCTTTCGGGTGCGCTTTATGCGTTCTCACGCCTTCGCATGGGCTGGCTGCACAGCCTCTTATCGCTGAACTTCTTGTGCGGCAACAATGAGGCTCACCGGCGCGCCGTGGTTCGTCATCCCACTTGCCACCGTCACGGCAGTCAGAGTGGTGACGGCGATCGTGAACCTCAGCAACCGTCGCGAACTGAGGCTGCGGGCTGGCTCGAGAGCTGCACGTGATGCCGAGTCTCTTATTAACGCGGTTGTACACCTCGCCGACAACACCGGCGGCGGCGCCCACCCCTCAACCGAGAATGCGATGGCGACGGCCATTGACCTGAACACGACACACCGGCGCATCGAGGTGTCCCAGGCACGGCTACGCAGTCTCAGCTGGGGTTTACTTCCCCTCTTTGACTGCTACGCTGTGGCGTGCCGCTGCGGTACGGTTCCAGATGCGGTGAAGGCGGATGTGTGGAACTGCCTCTGCGCCGTTGTGGAAGCGCACTTACAGGCGTACGTCAGCGCCAGTGGTCCATCAGCAATCGTCTCTGAGGTTGCAACTGCCCTGGCGATGTGCGAGGTGCTTCTCGGACAGCGCTACCATGTGACGCGCTTCCTGGAGGCCCCGCTGACGTCGTCTCGTCTGCTGCTCGGCACACCTCCGCGGCATCTTCTGGCAGAGGCGGTGCGCAAAAATCGTGACGAGAGCTGTACCATGCGCTCTCTCGCCCTCTTCGCACGTCTCCTCCATAACGCCTGCACTCCTTCTGAGAAGGCGCTTCTCGCCCTCCTTGCCGTCGTTAACATCACGTACATCTCGAGATTGATGTGCACGACGTCGTCTGCAGCGGTGCCATCGGCGCTCCGCTACACCATAGACGCCCTCAATGAAGCCACAACGGCCGGCGCAGCACAGCTTTGCACGTGGAGGCGCTTTGTCGTGCAGGTGGTAACTTCGGCACCGGGGCGCATGTTAGCCAGCGCCACCCTCGGTGCCGTCGTCTCGCATCTCTTCAGCTCGGCCAAGGAGGCCGCATCAGACGCCGTGCTGCGCCGCTTCCACATGACCCTCAAGATGGACACACTGCTGGCGCTCACGCGCTTCGACTTTGTTGCGGACGCACATTGGCCCCTGCCAGGCCGCGTCTACAGCGCACTTGGCGTGGTCACCAACTTCTCCTTCGCGGACGTTGACCGCTTGCTAGATGTGGTGGCGGAGCGAGTGCAGCGATGCCGCACCGTGTGGCGGTTTCCGGTGGCATGCATGGTGGGGTGGCTGACGCGTCAAGGGCTGGACTGGCTGCAGCGGTGCTGGACGCGTGCCTGTCTGATGACGTCGTTTGTGGCGTGCTACGGAGCCGCCGAGCAGGGGTGCTGCGCGGCCCCACGCGAGCGGGTCGGCGGCGCCGAGTGTCGCTTCTCACTGCCCCTGTGCCGTGCGCATTACGGCCTCCAAATCCTTCTACTTGCTGCTGTATCTCCCTCTGACACGGCATCCGCATCATCTGCTGCGGTACAGTGCTTGGCGGAGCACACTCGCTGGCCACTGTCGCCGCGCCCCTGCCTCCGGGCAACACAGCAGGTGTTGCGCGCCGTCTCCACTCCCGACGGGGCTGTCGAAGTTCTCGGTGCTCGGTACGACGCCGTACGCGAGCTCTGTGCATCCCCTGCGGAGGAGGCGCAAGCCCCGGCCCCCTTTGCCGCCACATTGAATTTGCGGCGTGCCAGCGGAGACGGTCTGTTTGTGCCACCGAGTTGGCCGTCAGTCTTGGCGATGGACTTGGTGACCCTTGGCGGCGACGTTCTGGAAGACGTCATGAACAAGGTGTTCTCAAGCAGCAACGGCGTCCCGATAATGGCAGCTGTTGCCGCGACTGAGGCTCAGTCGCGTGCGCAGCACGGCACAACATCGCTGTCGTCAGCGGATGCTGTGGCGGCCGTCTACGATGTGGCCAGGGTGGTGGACAGCGGCGCCGTGTTCGTCGTGCCGCCGGCGCGGCCGTGGACGCTGGTGTCGTCCTTCCAGTTTGACGTGCAAACGGCTCAGTTGCATTATGACGAGCACGAAGCGTACGCGCAGAGCATGGCAACCCTTGTGCACGTGCAGCACACGCATCAACCCGCGCTCGACGGACAGCCGTGGGTGCACTACAGCACACCCCCTTCCTTGCTGCGTCCCCGCAACGACACCAGTGCTGCCTGGCGTGTGACGTTCGATCACGTTTCCTTCCGCTACCCAGACACAGAGCATGACGTCCTGCACGACATCACTTTCGACGTTGCAGCCGGTGGCTTTCTCGGCATCGTAGGCTACAGTGGGGCGGGGAAGAGTACGCTGCTGCTCCTCCTTTCACGCGTGTACGCGCCGACGCGAGGACATATCCGCATAAACGGCCACCCGATCGAGTGCATCCCGCCGCGCGCGCTTCGCCGCCGACTGGGGAACTGCTGGCAAGGCGACCGGGACACCTGCTTCTTGGAAGGGATAAGCGTGGAGCGCAACGTGGCGTACGGCAACCTCGCGGCAGCTTGTGGCGACGCCATCACCGCGGCCCTCCAACAGGCCTGCATCGATACAGCGGTTGCCGCGCGTCCCAGCGGGTTGAGGGAGCCGCTGCGGTGCAGCGAATGGAGTGGCGGCGAGGTGGCACGACTCATGCTGGCTCGTGCGTTTATGGTGCCTGCAGACGACGCTGGTGTGTACATATTCGACGAATGCACCAACGGCATTGACTCGGTGACGGAGGCGAAGCTGTTTTCACGCAACCTCTGTCGACAGAGGAACACCACGCGCGTCATGGTGTCACATCGCCTAGCGTCGGTGCGCGCGGCGGACGAGATTCTCGTTCTCGCACATGGACGCATTGTAGAGCGAGGCACCTGGACGCAGCTTCTCCGCGGTGACAACGACTCTCTCTTCTGCACCCTCTACCGTGCACAGGCAGTGTGCTGACGACGAGGCATTGGAAAGGCCAAGCAGTGGAAGGGCTCACACTATGGGGCGGGGAGGGAGGGGGTTCTCTTGTAGGTGATGGTTCGTTTGTGTTGATGTATGGTTGTTGTTTGTTGGTCACTGCTACTAGCCACATGCGCACCATCACGCCCTGATAGGAGGAACTCACAGCTAACGCTAGTAACAATGGCACGCGAGAAAACACCCCATGTGGTTTGGAGAAATCGTGCTGCATCTCTGCCGTCCCCCCTTCGTCCATCGTCGCTCCGCATATTTCGCTCCATCACTGTCCGCCACTTTCACTCTCGCTTCGTCTCATCGCGTCACACGCACACGGGTGGGCGCCCCCCCCCCCCAACACACACACACCACTTTTTTCTCCTTTCGCACTGCATAGTTTACTCGCTACCGCCGCCGCTGTTGTGTCTACCTGCGCTGCCGTTAGCCTTTCGCCGATACTCTTTCGCCTTCGCCCTTCTTTCACTCCTCCCCACCCGCCACCATGAAGTCCGTCTTGAAGGCTGGCTTGAAGAAGGACGTCGACGTCAGGGTGCCGTCGTCGGAGCTCACCATCAAGCAGATCCAGGACCAAATCCCCGCCAAGTACTTTGAGCGCTCGGCGGTGTGGAGCATGTTCTACGTTCTCCGCGACATCTGCCAGCTGCTCGTGGTGTACTGCATCATGTACCGCGCGGTGATGCCAGCGCTAGCCGGTCTTGAAAGCCGTGTGTACGAAGCTGCTGGCGCCAGCTGGGAAAGCTGGGCGCTCGTCAGCGCCGTGAAGCTGGCTGCGTGGAACGTGTTTTGGTTCGTGCAGGGCCTCAACGGCACTGCTGTGTGGGTGCTCGCCCACGAGTGCGGTCACCAGGCCTTCAGCCCGTACCGTTCGCTGAACAACGCAGTTGGCCTTCTCCTCCACTCATCCGTTCTCGTCCCGTACCACAGCTGGCGCATCACCCACGGCAACCACCACAAACACACAAACCACCTCACCAAGGACACGGTGTTTGTGCCGCGCAAGGAGAGCAAGGTGATCGACCTCGTTGAGGAGACGCCGCTGGTGATGGTCAGTAAAATGCTGATCATGTTTATTTTTGGCTGGCCAGGGTACCTGTTATTCAATGTGGCAAGCCAGGAATACGGTCGCCGCGTCAACCACTTCGAGCCTTCGTCGCCGCTCTTTCGCAAGGAGGACGCGCACGATGTTGTGCTGTCTGACATCGGCATCTTCGCCGCCCTCGCCGTTTTGGGTCTCTGCACCTACCAGTACGGCGCCCACAACGTATTTTGCTGGTACGTCGTGCCGTACATGTGGGTGAACTTTTGGCTGCTCTACATCACCTACCTCCAGCACACCGACATCCGCATTCCGCATTACAACCACGAGCACTGGACGTTTGTGCGCGGCGCCGTCGCGGCAGTGGACCGCGACTACGGCTTCCTCATGAACAGCTGGCTGCACCACATCAACGACTCTCACGTCGTGCACCACCTCTTCAGCCAGATGCCCTTCTACCACGCGATCGAGGTAACGCGCCACCACATCAAAGCCATCCTTGGAGACAACTACGTGGAGGACAGGCGCCCGCTCATTGACGCGCTCTGCACAAGCTGGAAGGAGTGCGCCTACGTTGTCCCCTCCGAGGGCGTCAGCGTGTTTTACGGCTTCAACAAGAAGCGCGCGTAATTTGGAGGAGATGCAGGCTTAGTCCACATCCCTTCCCAGGTGTGCCACAGGAGCTATTTCCCTTCGCTTTTGTTCCTCACTTCCGATCCTCCTATTGCTCCTTACTTCTCTCTGGTCTCACGCCGCATGCGGCAAGTTTGCATGCACCAGCGACAACGCATATTAAAAAAAAACTGCTGAAATCGGTAAAGAGGAGATCGGATAGTGTGAGCATCGAGTGGCGAAGCCCGGCACCTTCCGATACCGTAAGTGGAAAAATGCATAAAAACCTCTTTGCTTTTTCTAGCATAGCTTTTCTGAGGTAATAAGTGACGGAAAGACTGCTTTGCGTCGGCACATTTTACCCTATTTTCTCATTTGTTTCACAATATAGTGCTCCCCTTCCCTCTTTTGTCTGTAGTGCTCAACGTATAATTCACGTTTGCCAGCCTCCCATGTTTACACCTCCGCATAAACGGTACACAGACGACTGCGCACCGTGGCGGAAAACATCTCCACACAACTGGTGCGCCTCGGCCTGCACAACGCCCGCCACATGCGCCGAGCCTGGCGGCTGTTTCTTGGGCTTCGCCCCCCCCGCGCTTTCGCCCCCTAAGCCCCCCCCCCCCCCCGTTTCTCGCTTGCCCCGCCGCCTCCGGGGATCCTGGGCGCGCAGGGCCACTGCCCGCCCCCCTCCGAGGGAGCGCAGGCGCGCCGCGCCCCCCCCCCCCTCCCCTGCTGGGCAGTGGGCGAGAGCCCACCCCGCAAACGGGCACGCGCGCCCCAACCCAGCCCAAGCCGCCACAATGATTCACCGAAGACCCGCGCCCATCACCCATTTCCGCGCCTTGGCCGCGCCGCCGTCGTGTTACGCATGGCCCCGGCCCAGGCCTATACTGTACCAACTGCGGCTGCACTGAGCTAAGCAGAACCAAAGGGTATAAGGCGGGTCCGCTCCCTGCCGCCCCCCCCCATGCGAGTCTATATTCCACATGAGGGGCATTTCACCCTCCCCCCACCGATCCGCCAAGGCACTTGGCCACCCTGGCTTTCAGGCCGCGTGCGCAGCACAAGAAAGGAAGCGGGATGGTGGTGCCTGCGCGCTTCTGAAACAGGGCATGTGTACAACTGTCGGCCCTGTGACTGAATATAAGGAATCCCCACACCACATTACGAGATGCCGCGGCTGGGGCGCACTGTGGGGCAAAGCACGGCGTACGGGCCGTGTGCGCGGGACCTCGGAAGGGCCCTGGCCGCTGACGCTGGCGATGCTCCTCCTTGCGGTCGTGCGGCACGCACCTGGACCGCCCCTCTTCCCCAGCACCGGCACGACAGGAGGAGCAGGCGATGAAGGGGCGGGGCGAGCGCGCGGGACGCATGGCGCGATTCGACGGGCGGGGGTGTCGTCCTAGAGGAGGGGTATTTGGCGCCAGTGCGACAGAGCTAGGTGAACTGTGGCTGGATGCCGGTGCTTGTCGACATGTTCGGAGGAAGATTCTAACGTGAGGAGACCTCGCATGCACCTCGTTCGACTATTGGTTGTGTGCGATTTTCATGTCTAGCACCATTGTGATACAATCCGATTTTTCATTCAGCGACGATGAGTCAACCGATACGCAACTGGGCGGCACTTCTCAGTGATGACGAGAGCGACAATCTCGTACTTCGCCTGTTTGCTAAAAAACTGCAAGTAGCAGCTCAAGAGGGACACGTCGTCAGTGGGAACGGTACTTTTTTTGGTGATGATTAACCTCCTCTTTGAGGTATAGAATTCCCTGATGCTGCGATGATGCTGGTGACATGAAACGTACAATCGTGCCC
>NC_018337.1:0-135869 GCF_000234665.1 Leishmania mexicana MHOM/GT/2001/U1103
TCCCCTAACCCTAACCCTAACCCTAACCCTAACCCTAACCCTAACCCTAACCCTAACCCTAACCCTAACCCTAACCCTAACCCTAACCCTAACCCTAACCCTAACCCTAACCCTAACCCTAACCCTAACCCTAACCCTAACCCTAACCCTAACCCTAACCCTAACCCTAACCCTAACCCTAACCCTAACCCTAACCCTAACCCTAACCCTAACCCTAACCCTAACCCTAACCCTAACCCTGTTGCTGACATGTACACACGTACACCCTAACCGCGGCATAGCAGAACACCAACATCGCCCGCTTTTAGAGTTTTATGCTGCGTTTCGAGCTACGAGCGTTTTGGGCTGCAAGTAATCTTTTTTCCTGGATCGGACTCGCAGTGAAGGTTGCACACCGGGACAGAAGAGTTTCTCTTTGATCGTGGTCTTCTGGACAGAGCTTTACAGTCGCAAGGAAGTTATAAACTTTACAGAGTAGCAGAGTGCACTCGTACCGTGGCAGGCAGGCAGACCGCAAAGCGCAATCATTCACAGGTTTTCCTTTTCAAGAAAGCAGGGTCCACTTCACGCACTAAAGGTATGGTTTCGCTTCACGCCAGTAGCACCACAATGCATCGGTGCTATGCTGACACATTGACTTGCAGGCTTTGTCTGCTCTACTCGCCCTGTAGACTAGACGTTGTGGTCAGAATTTGTGCGCGGATAGAAATGTCGACATCTGAGATGCACAGCGACAGGCACTGCGACATAAGTATAAATATAGTTCCGAAGAAGAGAAAAAATCACTTGTTTTCTGTGGAGACAGTACCTTGATGACGTGAAAATACCTCAGCGTTGTATGTAGGTCCACTACCCCCACTCTGTGTGGGGACGCCAGGCAGCCCCTGCTCCTGCCAATGCACAGCCACTGGTGGCGGTGACGGCGTCAGGCACCTACGACATGGGTGAGTCAGAGCGATTCACCGCTGCGGATGTCGGCGGTCAGCGCCTGGGAAGCGAGTGGGTGAGGGGCAGGGTTTGGGGTGGAGGCCGTGCTCACATGACGGGGTCGGCGCATTGCTGTACCGCGCGTGCCTACAGCTGCATCGCACCGCGCAATAGGCCTGTGTCAGCGCAAGCAGACGGGAGATGAGGTCATGGGGCATGGGTAAATGTACACCTGAGAAAAAGGAAAACTATAGACCATAGTTACCATGGCGATGTGGTTGGAGAGAAGGACAAAGTGTATCGCGGATCAGCTCTGAATGAACGTAATCAAGGGCTGCTCTAGTAGAAACCAACCACTGCACAAATGTAATGGTGTTCTGGATTTGGGTGAAAAAGGAATTTTGATGCTTTGTTTGGTGACGCACCGCGCCTCATCGTATGTACCTCGTGCAAAAGAGACGCTTGAAATGACGCATGACTAACTGCGGGAGTGGCGCCATATGACAAGTGTGAAGCCGGAACGACTTTCGTCACCGGCAAAAGACGTGCAAGTGGTGAAGGGAGAGCAGGGGGAGTTGAGGAAAACAGGATGCGCTAACGCAATCAGGAAGAAAGCTGCTTGGGAGCAAATGCTTTGGAGCGCAAGCAAATGTTGCATTTCGCCAGAAAAAGGCGAACACGCCGTGCATGTCAAGGGAAGCTACTCCTTGTAAGAAAACAAGACGTACTACTTTAGATGTGGCTTTCAGAACAAATAAAAGGTGGGCTACTTGTCGGGAAATATAAAAACATGCGCACCAACACGTTCATATCTACTAAGAGGCGAGCTTTCGCCTTATGAGGCAGAGTATACGACATTGTGGGCTTCCGTTCATTTTTCGTTCGTCTTTATGTTTCACCCCCTTAGGGCATGCTGTACTATGTTGGAAAAATTCTTCAGTTTCATGTACTCCTCAGGACACACACACAAGGTGAACAGCGAGACGTGAAATGCCGTACCTCCTGACGAGCCCCTGCCGTGGTTGGTAGCCGAGGAGACGAGGTGGGGGAAAGCATTCACTAAACTTCTTAAGACGTGAAATAGAGAAGAGTAGAAAAATATGAAAACCACCACATTTAAATGTCGTATTGCTTTTGACCTCGATTCTCATTATCAAATTCTATTCAATCATTACCACCATTTTTTTCTCCGCCACTAGGTTTCAATACGGAAGAGAACAAAGAATCGGAGTGCGTTCACCTTTCCTTGCAGGTTCAATCCGTGCCAACCTTGCTTACATGCGGAGAAGAAACTTGGAGAAAGTAGCTCTCGTGAGGCTAAAGGGTCGCAATGGTGGCAGTCGATTCATTACTTTGTTTTGGTGGGTGGTTGGTTGCATGAGGTTCGATGTACGAGCACAAACGCTTAGAAGATATCATTCGATGTGATTGCTTTCCCTATGGAAAACGCATGTATCCTATTATTGTATCACCGATAAAACGAAAAAGAATGTGTGCGGCTTTCGTGTATTTTTCCCGAAAAGGCATTTTTTGCTGCAGTCTGAACTCCACGGCGTATCCTGCCTTCGCATTTCCCTACTAAGACCTACCCGTAGTGCGCCTGAACGAAACAACTTCTACACGACTAAAGGATGAACAGCACATGAATCTGTGCTGAGGTGTCAGCGAGCTCTTTCAGTCGTGCACTACTCACTACGAGGGTTCAGGATAACCTCTCACCCGTACCCCAACCCCTACAAGGTCAAAATCAGCATTCACACAGCCAAAAGGAAAGAGCCGTTTTTTTTTTCAGCGCGTCGGTTTTTCCATAGACTGATCAGCATACAAACGGGCCAACAGACAGTTCATTGAAAAGAACAAAAAAGAGCATAGGTATTACGGTGTGAAGAAAGCGAAAGTACACAGAGGACAAAGAATGGAGCTGTCAAGTAAAATATGCTTTACGGCGAAAAAAAAAAGGAAAAGAGTTCTGGTGCACCGTGCAGAGCACGCAGAGGAGACTATTCGCGTTTTCGCTCAGCCTTACCCTTGATAGACTTATGCGTCTCCAAGATTTTGTTCGACACAAAATCGGTGGGTAGTGCCCTCACGATTGCCTCCAGAACGGCGTGATTGCGGTGACCGGGAGTCTGAGGCACAGATCCCAGCTTGTCAAGCGTCTGATGCGCCATGCTGTCAGCGTTCACCATCATGAAGGTCTCACGTGGCTTGCGGGAGCTAAGACCTTGGGTCATCTTACTCACCACCATGTTTGGCGACACTGCAAGAACATCAATTCCAAAATCCTTCAATTCGTAGTAGAGACCAGAGCCAAAAGACAGGTTGAAGGCCTTCGTTCCTGCGTACGTGCACAGAAGCGGGGCAGGAGTAACGGCGGAGACGGAGCCGAGCATAAGGATGGCACCACAGCGCTTCGCCTTCATCTTCGGCACCACATACTTCGTCATGCGGACACTCGACTCACAGTTTACTTTCAGCAAGCGGAGCTCCGTCTCAAGATCTACCTCGTCGAAATAGTTGGTGTAGGTGTAGTTAACACCGACATTGTTGACGAGCACGGCAATCTGAATCTTGTCGAGCTCTGCGAACAGATCAGCGTACTGCTTAGATGTTGCCGAAGCGAAATCAAACGAAATGGCCTTGCCCTTCACGCCGAACTCCTTCAGTTCCTCCACGACCTTTTCCAGCTTGGACATGGTACGTGCAATGACGCACACGTTGAACCCGCGACGACCAAGGTCGAGGGCCATGGCGTAGCCAATACCCTCGCTAGCGCCCGTGACAACTGCCCAGTCACCAGCGTTGCCGTAGCGCTTCTTCATGTTAAGGGATGTCAGGCAGTTGATCTTGACAAAGCTGATAACCTTGAGAAAAACCACACCCAGGGCGACAGCGCCCACAACTGAGAGAAAGCAGGTCATGGCAAAATGAGGGAAAAAGACTTGTCCGCTGAAAAATCAAGAAACTAAGATGGCGAGAGCGCGCCTTTTGACAGAATACGCTACATCGTCGATAATAAAAGAGGGCATGGTGTAGGTGAGGACAGAGAGTAAGAGTCGAGAGCAACGGAAAGTGTGATAAAAGAGCACGTCGTGGTCACAGACGTCACATGATAAACGTGCGCACATATGCGTTCTCAACTAGAGCAACAGTAGAATTGCATTGCATGTGGGAAGGATAGCATCGTTTTCTGTCTTTTAAGAATAACTATATATATATTATATATATATATATATATATGCCCGCAATGCACGCCTTCCGCATTAGCTGGGCTGTTGATCAACTCTTTTTTTGTTGTGTATTGGTTTTTCCGTGCACATCTGACCATGCAGCATGAGCACAACACCCACGTGCTTGCGCTGACACAGGCCTATTGCACGGTGCGATGCAGCTGTAGGCACGCGCGGTACAGCAATGCGCCGACCCCGTCATGTGAGCACGGCCTCCACCCCAAACCCTGCCCCTCACCCACTCGCTTCCCAGGCGCTGACCGCCGACATCCGCAGCGGTGAATCGCTCTGACTCACCCATGTCGTAGGTGCCTGACGCCGTCACCGCCACCAGTGGCTGTGCATTGGCAGGAGCAGGGGCTGCCTGGCGTCCCCACACAGAGTGGGGGTAGTGGACCTAGATACAACGCTGAGGTTTCCTCTGTCATGACAGTGGTGCTTCACATCCAACACGAAAAGATGGTTCACGTTACCAGTGCAAAGAGAAGCTGCGCAATACGCTCCACGTCTTTGCATTTTGAGAAGCAAAGGAGGCAGCAGTAGCAGAGCCGGAGTTGAAGCCAGGAGGTACGTTCCACCGTCCCTTGAGGCTTTCAAGGATGCCACAGATAATGTTCCGAACAAACTGAAGAATTGACTGGATTAAGGTTCGCGTCAGGAGGATGCGAGTCGAGGGGAACAACTGTTGTGGGAACATGGGTGTGCGGGGGAGGGGGGTGAATGCGGTAAGCGGTTGACATGGGCAGTCTTAAAGGATGCAAATACGCACGAGTCGCTCTCCTACTTCCAGGCGGGCGACCAGGCCCCCGCTGGGAAAGCGATGTCTCTGCGGTGACGCCCGTTGACGGAGTCACCAAAAAAGATAACTGTGTGGTAGATGAATTATGGAAGCAATCGCTGCAGAGACACAGTCGTGGGAAGGGCAGGAGAACTAAGTACTACACACTGGCAATCTCAATTCTTTCCTACTCGCATTCGGCAAGGCATTTGACCCAGTTTGAAACTGTGGCTCAGCGACTGGTGCCTCTGTTTGGAGGTTGACCCTCCGAAATCTACTTGGCAGTCACCGTAAAGCGGTACGTCTTGCACATGCGTGGTTCGTGGAGATGGACGTGCAGGGCCACACGTGAATTTTTTATGAAGCTCGTTATCCGATGAAAAAGACATCTTTTCACTGCTTCTTCACGTGTTGCTTGCGGCTCGTCGTCGTGCATAGTCACAGCAGGCGCGAACTTATTCTATCTGATGACACTCCTATTGCTCACAGAGGTCTGCCAGTTTCACGACGGGGGGGAACGCTCCCCGCTATCAACGCGGCGACGACTTATGTTGGCTTCTCTTTCCGCTGCTGCGCGAAAAGTAGCGTTGATGGGTGAAGGGCTCACGATCGGATCAGTTTCATTTAGGAGCAGCGGAACTGAGATGAATGTCACTATCGTTAGTGATGGGCCGCCTCCTCCTGTCGGCTGGTGGTGCTACTCGGGCACTGTTACAGTTGCAGCACACAATACCCCCTTGGGTGCTTGCGGGGTGATTAGCACTCTTAAAAATGCGTGGTCAGTCTGCAGAGTAACACGCGTTGAGCTCACTAGTGACGATGAGGTCGACGCTGTGGTGCAGCGCCAAATACTAGACATACTCGGACTTCTGCAGAACGACGTTGTCTCATTATGTCTGGGCAAACTGCACATGAAGAACGCTGACTTGGCACCTTGCCTAACATCGCTGAACTCCCTTTCCCTCAATGGCTGTGATGGAGAAATTGAGAAGTGGCTCAGCGCACTTAGCCCAGCAGCGGAGATAATTGAAATATCTGACTGCTTTTCTTTCTCAGCCGCAACGTTTCAATGTATGCTGACGACCGCAGTGCGACGTCTGGTTCTCGACAACACAAATGTGGCGGCATCATGTCTGGAGCACCTGAAATGCACGCATTCAGTGCAGACACTGAGCTTGATGGGCTGCCGCAAGATCGACGCTCTGCAAGTAAGTGCTTTCCCAGAGTTGCGACGTCTACTGCTATGCCGCACCCCCATAGCAAGTGAATCGATGGAAGGGATCGAAAAGTGTCGTCATCTTCAGATCGTGAATCTTGGAGGGTGCCAGGAGATTGTTGATGTCAACGTGTTTGGGGCCTTGAAACAGCTTCGCGAGCTTTTCCTGCACGAAACATCTGTAACGAATGCTGGTATTGCAGGGCTTGCCGATTGCGAGCGACTCGAAAAGCTTAATTTAGGTGGCTGCATTCATGTCTCCAACATCAACCATCTCGGGCGCTTGGTAAATCTTTTGGAGTTGCATCTTTGGAGTACGAAGGTGACGAATTCAGGAATAGAGGGTCTGGCCTCGTGTTGTTCGTTAGTGGAGCTTGTCTTGGACGACTGCGTTCGAATCACAGATGTTATGCCGCTTGGCTGCTTGCAATCGATTCGATGGATCTCACTAATTGGCACAGAGGTCGACGCCCGGGGCGTCAAGGGACTGATTCACTGTCAGAAATTAGAGACTTTGGCTCTTGGAGGAACGCGAATCGCTCATCCACCGAAGCTGTGGAGACACGAGGCGATTGTAGAATATCTTGAAAATCTTACGTGATTGGTGCGGCCACGCGCGGAGAGGAAGGTGCCACCTTCTTCTGATTTTTGCCCCGTCACGTTTGAGGGTACCGCTTACAAGAAAGAAACACAAAAGAATGAGAAGTGAGATCGATGGTTGCTGCTAATTTCTCTCAATGAAATGTAAAATGCGCATCTGATCCAGTGGAGTACGTTTTATGCACTAGTGAAGCAGCGGCTGGTGAACGCGCTGGGCTGCCGCTTCTTTGAAAGTGCTAAATTGGCGCCTAGAGGCTTATAGTCCGTACAACTAGGCAGGAACAGAACTCCTTACTGTGCACTTCCTCTTTTTCTCCCCTAGGAGGGCCTCGCGGAGAACCTGCTTATGAGTTTTTGTTTCTACTGAGCCCGCAAGAAAAAAAGAGAAATCTGCTCCTTGTCCTGCTGCTTCAGGCAAACCGCGTTATCCTCTCGGGTAATTGCAACCGCGAAAAAAGGCGCGTCTTCGCGGCTTTTTGTCCCCCTTTTCATGCTCGGTAGTGGGCTCCTCTTGCGCTGCTGGCTGTAACTTTGTTAATCTCAGTACTGCAGGACAGGTGGCATCAATGTGTCGAGCTTTTTGTTCCCCTTGCGCATTTATGTTTACTGGTTTGCCGCCGTTTTTTGTATTTCTTCTCGTACGTTCCCTCAAGTATCTGCTTCGGTGAACATTTTCGCAGTCTTCGTTAGAATCAGCAGAACGCGTGTTGTTTGTGAAGATGGGCAATTACTTTTCACTGTGTCCTGAACCCGTCCATGGCCTCATCAGCTCATACGGTATAGGATCAATCTCAAGTACACATCCGTCTGGAGTGGCGGTGAAAGGCGAAGAATATTCCGCAGTGAAACTGGTCGGCGAGGGCGGATACTCTTTCGTGTATGAAGGATACAACAACGCCACTGGACAACGGGTGGCGTTGAAGCGGTATGTGTTTTCAGAAACGCAACAGCAGCAGGGAGCTGTCGAAGAGATGAGCATTTACCGCGATGTCTGCCCCAACGACTATATAGTAACGTACCTCGATTCCGAAGTAGTTTATCGGCCTGGGGTACCGTTGCCAGAGATGTGGGTCGTGATGGAGTTCTGTGACGGTCCTTCCTTGCAGGAGTACATCAACAATCGACTGCGGTCCCCTCAGCCTTTCTCGGTGCGTGAGGTGTTCGAAATTGTCGACAATATTGTACATGCAATCGGCCACTTGCATTCACAATCGCCACCTGTTTCCCACTGGGACATCAAGCCGGACAATTTCTTGTTCACCGATACAGGGCGGCTGAAGCTATGCGATTTTGGAAGCGCTACGCGGCAGTTTTATGCACCCACGTCAGCGGAAGAGATGTCTGCTGCTGAGTCAGAGTTGGGGTCAAGGATGACGCTTCTCTACCGACCGCCTGAATCACTGGACCTGTGGTCGAAGGACCGCGTTGATACCAAAGCCGACATCTGGGCACTTGGGGTCATCATTTACGTGCTGGTGTTTCGCGAAATGCCGTTTGACGCAAACCCGATGGAGGTCATGGCGGCAGTACCGAAGCGATACAAGGGCAAAACACAGGAGGGCTGCCCCGGGGAGTTTAGAGCTCTCATGGACATTGTGCGCACGAAAATGCTAACGAAAAAGCCTGCGGATCGTGCTGACATATTTGCCATTTCTGAAGCGCTGGAAGGCATCACGCACCTGCCGCCGCTGCCGCGCCCGCGGCCCGGGTTCCAGAGTGCGCAGCGACCGCGGTTCGCTTAAGATGCCGAGATTGTGCGTAAACGTGGCAATTCCAACACCGCAGTGCGCGCCCTCCGAATTACTGTGCTGTGCGCAAAAGTTTCAAAGGGATGTCGCTACCTTGCTTGCTTTTTGATCTGCTTTTGCCCTTATCCGTGAAAGGGTAAAAATGCTCTTTTTTTGCTTGCCATGTACCTTTTCGTGGAAGTCTACTTTGACATGGTAAATGAAAAGGTTGACTGACTTGAGCAGCAGTTGTTGATAGGGTCTGAAAAGGTGGAGTTTGAAATGCTGCGGCCCGGCTTCAACGCGTCAAGCAGATGCCACAGATTTTTTTTTTGCGTCTTCAACGTGCCCATCCGGCCATGCAGCATGAGCGCAACACCCACGTGCTTGCGCTGACACAGGCCTATTGCACGGTGCGATGCAGCTGTAGGCACGCGCGGTACAGCAATGCGCCGACCCCGTCATGTGAGCACGGCCTCCACCCCAAACCCTGCCCCTCACCCACTCGCTTCCCAGGCGCTGACCGCCGACATCCGCAGCGGTGAATCGCTCTGACTCACCCATGTCGTAGGTGCCTGACGCCGTCACCGCCACCAGTGGCCGTGCATTGGCAGGAGCAGGGGCTGCCTGGCGTCCCCACACAGAGTGGGCACAACACGTTAGAACGCAGAAACATGGGACTCAGTGGGTTCAGCATGATTTCTTTTCGCGGCAATGCGTGCTGTGGGAGATGAAACGGATGTCGAACATAAATGTCCACGATAAATGTCCTTATTGGCTTCCTGTCTTTTCCTCTGTTGTTCTTGGCTTTCAGAGCTGTTAACCGTTTGTGATCAATAGACTTCTTGAGGTCTATTTTTAGTCTTGCTTACCTCTGGTACTACCAAGGTTTGCGTGCAAGAAAAATATCCGGTACTGTTCAAAGCATGGAAGTCGATGCGATCGGTGAGTCTCGTGGTCTTTCGACCGAGGCGCTCGGGAAAAACAGCGATTTTCGGCGATTTGTGGAGCGGATGAAGGGAATGGGGCGAGCTTTTGCGGTCAAGTCGAAATCAGACACCGCCGTTCGCGTCATCATTCCGCCGCGGGATGATGAGACCGCGGAAGCGGATCTTTCGGGAGAGTGGCTGGACTGCTGCTTGCGGGAGTATCTGGAGAGAAAGCGTCTCTTCGAAAATCGCTTTCGCAGCCGAAGACAACTGACGGCTCGCATTCTGGCACTCCTTGTGCCTTTCCTCGCTGTGTTGTGGAGCATATGGCCCATGTGGCGGGTGCTGATCGACGTTGAGACAGATGCTTACTACAAGGCTTTGGAGGTCCCTTCAACGGCGACGCCCAGCGAGATCACGCGAGCGTATCGCGCTATGATGAAGCGTTGGCATCCAGATAACAATCCGACCTGTGGACAATATTGTCGGGAAAGGACGGAGCGTATCAAAGAGGCATACGACGTGCTGCTGTCTCGCAGTAACCATCGCTTGACTCTCGCCAACCAGTATCACGAAGGTCTCATGGCGCTGCGTTCATTGCTGTCGTTCCGCGGGTTCCAGATATCCGGCGATGCGGCGATGAATGTCTTCATGATCTTACTGCGGCTGTACCCCGCCAGCGCGAGGAAGAGTGTCGCGCTGAGACTTGCGTGCAGCGTTGTCATTTTGGTCGTATGCACTGTGCATGAGACCTTCTTTGTCAGTGGCTTCAGCATTGTGACGGTTGTCGAGCTCTTTTACTACTCCCTGTCGATGGCCAAAGCCTCTGCGCAGCAGCAGTCGATGGAGGAGGTGCGGCGAAACTCCTATTTTGATGTAGTACGCGACGCGTTCGTCTTGCTGGGCTGCGCGAGTGCTGCAAGCATTGCCGTGCGTTGGAGAGAGAATACCGCGATGTCGATGGAAGAAGCCTCCCGCATGTTTTATGGCAGCGTCTACGTTCTCTCGTTCCTGTACAAGTTCTCACCGAACGCGTACGACAACTTTTTAATGCGTAAGTGCTCACTACCGCTCACGTACTTGGACATGACGAGTGCAAGGTTCACGTGGACGCGATTTGCGACAAGCGAACTGATGTTTCTCGTCGACGATCTGTTCGTCTTCACGTGTCGCATCTCCAGCCCTTACCGAGTGGTGGTGTATATTACGCATTTCGTTGCCCTCTGCCAGTTTTTTATGTTACCATGGGATACACCAATCATCAACGGGAGGGCCAGCGCAAGAGCAAGAACTGCTGGAATAGAAGAGCCAAAAGCTCCGGCGTCAGCAAGTGCGAGAACCAGAGTAGCTCAATCGACCAACAGCGATGCCATGGAGACGGCCGAGCAAAGCACATTTGCCCAGTCTTACATAACAAAGGAAGAGGAAGATGTTGTCACCGATCTCGACAACGAGGCGGTGTCGTGGATGGATATTGCGAGCCTCAAATACAAGGCTCTCGTCCTGACGCTTGGCCGCAAGCACGCCCAGCAGCACGGCCAGTCGGCAGATGCCGTTGATATTGCGCCAAGTTCTGACTTGCAGAATGTTTTAGTCGTCGCGTTCTCCCGCGGCACCGGTACCGGGCCGGCTGCATCTCAACAGAGACTCGACGTTCTTTGTCAGGTGCGTGACCCGGAGATGAGTCGACTTGTGGCGATGGAACGCGGACCAAAGATGATGGTGCCTGTGCGCCCCAAATCTCCGTGGAGCCTGGATCTCGCACGCATGGAGTATCGCAAGGTCCTCGGCTCTGTAGCCCCGCTGACGAGTGCACAGGTGTGGCGAATGCGGGCACCAGGGAGTCCGTCTGCGGCATGGAAAGCACTAGTGACGACGGTGTGTGGATGGGTTGTGTTTGCCCTCGTTTGCGCAGTTGCTGGGCCCTCTTCACACGACGCTGTACGGAGCTCCAAAGGCATCGACAGCTCTCTTCGTCCACAGCTGTTTGCCCGCTTTTTAGGGGCACTGCCGCCAACCCATTTTGTGAACGCGTTGTCGGGAGGTCTCCTGACCGTGGCGCAAATTCCCTTCTGCACGTTGGACTGGTGGGATGCCGGGGCCACACTTGGCTTTGTACGTTAGCGGCAACAGAAGCGTTGACAGGAAAAAAAAGACGCAAACCGTAGATGGGTGGCACGGGTGCGCGAGAGCTCTGGACCTGCGCGTCGATGTGGCCCACCGTCCTGTGGCAGTGGCTGGGCAACCAGGTGCCGTTGCCTAAAAGGGCAAAAACCTGCTGATCAATTGCCGGCAGCGCAAATAGCACTCCAGTGTCGACCCCCCCCCCACTGAGGGGCCTTCTGACGAGCCACCTAGCGTTTTGTGAAAACAGAGGGGGGAGTGAGAAAAGTTATCCTCGACTGCGCTTCAAACCCAAACACCTGCATGCCCCATAAATCTTTCCTTCAATCCTAATATTTCGTACAGCACCTGCTTCTGTGTTCTTTTTTTTTAAGCTTATCGTTAAGGCTTCGCTGCGGAACTGGTGCAACCGCCTTTGCAACATATATTGCGTCAGTGAAGGCGAACTCATCCTTCCCTGACAATAGTGCTGTAGCGAGCACGTTGGCCCACCTTCGAACTTCTTCATCACCGGGACAATGACAACCATAGACACTCGACAGATTCGTGACGGCAACGACGGCAATCGGGGAGATTGGATGTCGTTCTTCTCCAAGGCGCTGCCCTACGTGTTCCTGTCGCTTGTGTTCATGAACATCTTTGGAAAGGCACCGATGGTCTCTGTGCAAAACACGAAATCAGTGCAGGCTCAGTCGCCAGCGCCGCCGTCGCCTTCCACGCTGTCAAGTTTGCGTCCACTTGCTCGACAAGGGGAGCGTTTCAGCGTCGTAGTTGAAACGCAGCCGCCCCTGTTCGAGCCTCTTAAATTCGAGAACCTTTTCTTTAGCCATGACGCATTGGCGGCGGCTAACCTAAGCGTAAAGATTCCCGTCGACCTGAAGCCGTGCGCGGCCGCCAACTGCACGGTAACGATGAGCGTGCTGTGGTCTCTGCGCAACTACACATTTTCATTAACAGCGCCGCTTGTGCGCTTTTTCCGCGATACCGCTGTGCAAAAGAAGTACCTCTTCGGGAGCAACAGCGAGGGTGAGAGCGCGAACGTGGAGGCGGCAGACAGCAGTGCGTACAAGCAATACTTCCAGCCCGAGGTGACGCTGAGCCCTGTCGTCTTCTTCGATTACCCTCTCCCGGACCCTTGCTTCGAGTTCACCCCCATAGTAGAGTCGCGGCCCGGCTTTTACGGCCCATCGCTCTACATCAACAACTTTTGGATGCTGCGCGAGCATCATGTGCAGTTGAATGCCAGCAGCACATCACAGCCGCTCAACTTCACTGTGCACCTCACCCCACTTCCGCGATGGAAGGTACTTCTGTACACCCAGTTTGACAAGACTATGGCAACGCAAGCAGCCGCCGGCTTCTCGAAAGCCTCAGAAGCGGAGGAAACAAAGAGGATGCTGTTAGATATAAGCACCAGGAATCCAGTCCTCCTCGTGGTCACGGCGATTGTGACGGTGCTGCACTCCGTGTTTGAGTTCCTCGCCTTCTCGAACGATGTGAAATTCTGGAAGGGCCGTAAGGACTTTCGAGGTCTTTCCGTCCGCAGCATTATCATGAGTTGCTACTTTCAGTCCATCATTTTTCTCTATCTCCTCGACAGCCAAGAAACTTCGTGGGCCGTGCTCGTGCCATCTGGAATAGGCGCTTTCATGGAGTTTTGGAAGCTTGCAAAGACGCTCAAGATAGTAAAAGTCGAGGCCGAGGCCACAACCGCCGTGAAGGCACAAGGGGCGGCGAGGGAGTCAGCGGGAAAGAAGAGAAAGTGGAGGATTGCCGGGTACGACATCGGCTTTAAAGACTCGTACGATTCCCGGACGCAGAAGCACGACGACGTGGCCGTGCGGTATCTTATCTACACGATGATTCTGCCTCTGACGGGCTACACTGTGTACTCGGCCCTGTACAAAACGCATCGGAACTGGTACTCTTTCCTTATCTCCACGCAAGTTCAGTTCATCTACAGCTTTGGCTTTGCGCAGATGACCCCTCAGATTTTCATCAACTACAAAATGAAGAGTGTCGGCCAGCTTCCGTGGCGCACATTCATCTACAAGTCCCTCAACACCGTCATCGACGACCTCTTCGCCTTTGTCATTAAGATGCCTTGGCTCCATCGACTTGCCTGCTTTCAAGACGATATAGTGTTTGCCATTCTCCTCTATCAGCGCTGGATTTACCCTGTGGACATGTCCCGCTTCGACGGAGACAGCAGCGCAGATGCGGCAGAGGAAGGCGCCACGGCAGCAGAGGCGGTCGAGTCGGATAAAAAGAATCATTAATTTCATTATGTGCTGCTACTCGGGTCTGCACCTTCGCTGCTTGGTGACTTGCAACGTTTTCCAGCTTTGTTGTGGACGGTTGACACTTGATGGCGTGCCGCACACTTGATTTTCAGCGGTGCTTGAGTCGCAGATGAGCAGCGTATATGGGACGGACACGGTCTCCTGATCAGCTTCTCATCCCTCCCCCCTTTTTCGCCTCGCCTTGTGTGTGTGTGTGTGTGTGTGTCTGCCTCTCCTCCACGACTTGTGAGCTGGAACTGTTCCTTGTTGCTGTGCTTAACGTGCATTTGAGAATTGTAAGGAGCCGAGAGAGAGAACAACACGCTTTCTTGACTGCACTGGGGAGAAGCGCTGACACACGCACTCGGGCTTCGCTTAACCCTCCCCCATCCGCCTCTCGCCACCCTGGTTGATGACGACAGCTGTATACAGATGCGGGACCATATAAGGGAGAGGGATGGGGAAGGGGCGCTGAGCGGGTCGTGGTGCACCACTGCATTTCAAACGCTGGCTCCGGCAGTCGTATGCCAGAGGGCCAAGACTGCATACACCTGTGGCATATGTTTCACTTGATTTCACTCATCCTTGTCCTATCCTCTCGCTGACACACATTTGGCACGCACGCCACCGGAGTGCTTCGTTGTCGTTTACAGAAAGGTGAATCGCCTGGACGCAGTTGGGGCGCAGGTCTCAAATGCGAGAAGCCAGAGATACCCGTGAGTACTGTTGAGCGTGCTCTTGAGCTGGAAATTACACAGCAAACTTAACGCGGAGGTTTTCGTTTCACATTTTTCCCCACTCGACTCTCTGCCCACCCTGCTCCCCAAGAATCGGGGTCAGCCTTCTCTGAGGATTGTGAATGATGCACGCAGTGCGCGCCATCGATGAATGGTCAAGGCGTCAAGAAAAGCCCGTGGCGGGACATCCTCGCGGAGGTTACCGTTCAGCAGAACCTGATAGAATCCCTTTTACATGCCGCACCAGAATCGAGAGAGAACAGGCGAGACCTATCAATCGGTTTCTCTGCAGCTTCTCCAAACATCTGCACCCCCAATTGTTCCAGAAGGCGAGCCTCTGCGCGATCAACTGGCGCCAGAGCAATAATTTCACCTAGTCCAGAGCCACAAGACACGAGAGACTTGCGCGGCAACTGCTCGCCGTCAGCCAACGTGGACCAGAGTGGGTTTGCCAACCAGGTGGGGGCTAGCACCGGAAGCCACTCGCAGCCAACAGCAATAGAGACCTCGAAGGTGGTCGAGGCCCTTGTTGAAGCGCTCTCCACCTCATCCTGGTCTAGCGATGCTGACATATCAGCCACCCAGCTTGGGCCGGGTTGTACGTCGGCACGAGATGCTGCCGCTTCGAGTTCCAAGATGCACTCGCGAAGTGAGTCGCCTAGAGGCGCGATCGCGTCGGACGTAGGACAACGTCATCGAGAGGCAGTTGGCACTGCACAGTTTTTCCTCAAGGCCACACATATCGTTGCTGACGAGTTTGAGGGGCGCCAAAGCATCGTCTTTGGGGAGTTTACCGAGGTCACCGAACTTGTGTCACAATTTGTTTGCCGTGTGACGATGACTTCGCCTCCTCTGTGATATAGTTGCTCGAATGCAGGTGGCGCCTGTGGCCAGTTTGGAGATGCGGTCTGCACCGCTCCCTACCACAGAAGTGAGAGAGGAATGCAACAGCAGCAGCAAGTGTCGCTCTTGAGTGAAGTGCGAAGGCGATGCACTGACACGGATGGTGCGACCATGGTGCACACGCAAAAGAAGAGAGACGACCTCAACTCCCATCCAAAATGTAGACAAACAGATTTAAAAGACGAGGCTCTCTACACTGCCCAGCACACGTTGACCACGCACAAGAAGGAGTGGCGGCATTTCTCGTATTAGAGATGACGGGGAGCTCTTCGTAAGGTGGGGCGATGTGATCATCGATTATCGAGAGTGTTCGTGAACGTCCTAAACATGCTAGGAGCTCGTCTATCGCTGCACCTTCCACTGGGCCCCTCCCAATCATTCTGTTTTTTCCCTTTCGCGGCTGTGGTGGTGTTCATATCTGTCTCTCCCTTCTATCCCTCCTTTCTCGTCTCTTCATTATGCAGGCTTCTCGTATCGTCATACTCGAAGCCGCGCCGCTGTGGGAACAAAGAAAAAGCGTAGACTAAACTCGGCGGCGCACGCAGACGTATTACCTGTTGTGCGTGCGGCGCCCCACATCCGGCTCGGCTTTGAAAACTGAAGTGAAAACAAAAAAGGATGCATGTCGAAATTCGGCTATGTGGGGTAGAGCAGGCCTGCGCTTTCGACCCACAGAGCTTTTACCGCGTAAAGCAGCTCCTCTCCTCATACAATGGGCAAGGCAGCGGCGCTGAGGAGAGTGCCAGGCGCGCCTGGAACGGCGGGTCGCTGCTGCGTCTCCGACACACGACGCCTTTCACCCCCAAGCTGAAGCTGCAGGTCGTGGTGGAGAGTCTTATTGAGATGGAGAGCAGATGTTTCAGTGCCGTGATGGACAAGAAGCAGCATGAGGCGCGCATCAAGAGTAACTGGAACAACAGTGCTGTCGGAACAGCCTACCACAGCGCGGACGTGGACGAGGTAATACTGGCAGCCCTTCCTGTGGCTGCCGCCGACAGCGTCGTAAAGATTCGTCTGCTGCAGCTTCCCCCACCGCTTGATTACGACGCACAACAAGTTGTGAAAAGAGCGATCGGCAACGCCACCATCAGCAGGCACAGACACGACACTCCACTGTGCATTGGTGTTGCAAAGATAAGCCTGCGGGAGCTGATGTTGGCCAGGAGAACAGTCAGCATTGCGATGCAGGCGAAGCGAGCCGTTGTGAGCACCGTGGAGGCTCACAACTTAGACACGTTGATCACAAATGCTATGTTCGGTCGAGGAGAGAGGAACGGGAGCGCCGTTCTCTCTGTGCAGTTTAACGGCTACACATTTGGACGCGTTCCGAAGGGGAGGCCCATACGGAGCCAGAGCCCCACGGATTCGGCGAAGCGCATCACCGCTGCCATGGATTCCGACGCGCCATTGCCAAGTGCTTCGAGTGGAGCAGCCGAGGAGGCTGCTATGGGGATGGAAGAGACTCTCAATTCCCCAGCCATCCGCTTTGTGCTACTTCCGTACGTTGCACTTGTCGACGTACTCCTGCGCGTGGCTGACGTGACTTCCTGGCGCGTGCCTCGGAAGACAGGGATGGCGCTCGCAGCGGTTGTCATCGCGCTCTACTCGGACCTCTTCGACATGCTATTCGTGCTGACTGTGGCACTTGGTGTCTTAAGCGTCCTTCGTAACATTTCAGTCTTCTGCTACGTTCCTGTGAGTGACAGCACTGCCGCCCGTGCCGCTGCTGCGCCTGTGGGGGGCAGCGGTGTCATAAGGTTTCAGTCGTTTCTCTACAGTCGGGAGAACGCCTTCCTGAACAGTCTGCTGCGCGCGCGCGTCTTTTTCTCGCGTGGTCTGATGGAGGACACGTACTATGAGCTTGCGTTGGCTGCCCACATAGCCCGGCGCAATCGTCGACAGCTGGTCGGGCTTGGTTTAGCTGTGTGCTGCAGTTTTGCCTTTCTGTCGATGGGGACGGTGGTCATTTTCCTTACGCTGGGCGCCTTCACAGCGTACCCGGTTTTTCTCAACCTGCCCAGCGCGCGTCGACGCACCCGCAGGAGGAAAGGGCCGCTTTTGGCACTCATTCGCTATGCTGCCAATGCAATACGCGTGCCACGGCGATACAAAGTGGTACGTGTCATCCGAGTTGCAGTGGCCCGCGCAAAACCGGCATTGCTGTCGTCTGGCAACAACTCCATTGCTGATTCAGGGGTGGAGAGCCTTCAGCAGCAGTTTCTGAACTGCATTCGACAGCAGGTCGAGTCGAATGGGGTGCGGTCGCCGACGGAGAGATCAGAAACCTCCCTGAAAATGCGGGAGAAAAGCAATCCCATTGTGGGCCGCCGAATGCGGACTGTGGATTTCGACGTCCTTCCGAGCAACTCAGTTAACTTCGCATCTACCCTTGATCGGTTTCAGGTCACTCACGTCATGCGCTATTTTGTGGCTCTGTGCTTCTCTCCTAACGTAATGGAAACACCGGAACTGGCGAGCACGACCAGTGGCTTGCGAAAGGCGCCTTCCAATGCGGTTCTTCAGCGTCGTCTGTGCTATCAGCTGAGACAGGCGCGAATTCTCAGTGATCTGCTGCCGTCAACTTTGCCGCAGCCGACCAACATCTCAACGGGTGGTAACTTGGCGACGATGAGTCAGAAAGGCGGGGTCGTCATCGGTGACTCGAAGCCGATGGCAGTGTCCAAGGAGATACAGGAGGCCTTTCACAGCTACTTCAACGGCACCCTGACCCTTTTATTCTATCTGCGGCAGCAGTGGACATTTCATCCCTACGTCACGCAGTCCAGCACGACAAAATGTATGCCGGACAGCTTGCGCAGCGTGAGCGTGCTGGCCCAGCCGCAGGACCTTATTGATGTCGGCGAGGACGACGGAGTCACCAAGGCGCTCATGGCGCGGCGCAACTCGATGCTGAACCCGCCGATGGTAGGCATGTTTAACAGCAGCAATTCTGTCGAGGTGAGCGGGCGAGTAATGGCACTGTACGCAGCTTACTTGCTGCAAGGCGCACGTCTTTCAGTGTACACGTCCTCCAGTGGATGTGCCACAGTGCTACCGCTGCGTGCCCCAGGAAATTGTATGGAGCGATTTCCTCAGCCCAACCCCTGCCCGGCTGATCTTTTGAATACGCTGGACTCGGTGTGGCGAGGGGAGACGAGCGACACCGCAGGGCAAGGGGAGGAGGTCTACTTCAATGCAGATGCCGTGCTGCAAATCATCACTGTGTACAAAGACTACTGGGAAGGCGCCGCGAACTTGGCGACGACGCGATCCTCGGTGCGCCTCGAAAGCAGTGCAACCGGCGAGAGCCACTTCGGCAACACGCTAATGCGAAGCTCAATTCGGAGCGCTCTGCCCTCTGCGTCGCCGGTGTCCCGTCAACAGACAGCCCCGCTGAGTGCCACGACGTCCGTCACACGCTCTCCGCGACAGCTGACCACGACGCTGACAGAGGTCGGCAACGCGGCCGGCAGCGCAGGAAAGCCTCGAAGTGAAATCAGTCCCTATCCGGCTAGCAGCACACGCTCCGTGAATGCTGGGCTCGCATCGCTGACCCTTCTTCCCGCAGCGATGGCTGAGCCGTACACGACAAATGCAGGCTGTGAGACATCTTTCTCCTCCTCCGCTAAAGTCAATTGCATTTCAAACAAAGCGTTGGGTGATCCGCCCGTGCTTGATGCAACCTGCAGTCTCGATGCGAATGGGCAACAACTAGCCAACCATGAGAGGACAACGAATTCTGATCCAAATTACAGCGGCTCTCAAACGGCTGCCGGAAAGGGCAACTCGGAGAAGTTGTCGAGGTCCAAGAGGTGATGACTTTAGTGTAGCTTCAGTGGGCTGCCGCGCTAGGAATTGCCTGTCGTGTACTCCTGGTGAGGTGTGCGCCTTGCCGACGTGGCTGCCTGTACGTTTTCGAGCGTTCCTCTATGCACCAGAGAACGGCCACGTCAGACTCTCGCGTACCTCTCTCCCCGCCCCTTCTGAGCCGTCTCCCTCTCTGGTCTCCTCATAGCAGAGCATCGGAAGAAAAAGACGATGCGTGCTTGAGGGCACGGGTCCACGGCTTTTGCTTCTTTTCCCCTCTCTTGTCAAGTGCAGCCTCGAGCGTTGCCGGGAGTTGCCACACTTCACGGTGTACGTTCTACTATTATTTGCTTTGTGTGGGCGGTGGTGTACTGCCGCTGCGAGTGCCGTGCTTCACGGCTTTCTTGCACGTCCTTGGTAGAGCGTCAGCGGGTCAGTGCGTACCTTTTTTTCTCTCTCCGATTCCGCCCTTACCGGCCAATCTGCGGTAGCTGATCTTTGTGTGACGCGCGGCGAGAAAGCTCGGGCGCATCTTCGTCTTCTCTCCTCTTGACTTCAGTCGTGCACTCATATCGACAAGCTTCGCTGTACACTGCTTATGTTTGTGTCATGTCTCTCCTCCTTTTGGTGAATGGGTGCGTAGCGCCGATATGCAACCGGAAAAGGCCCACAAGAAAAAGAAGGCCTCTTCTGTCCGGTCATTCGAGAGTGACTCGTATGCGAGTGCACTCTACTGCATCGTCCTCTCTACGTACTGCATTGCTGAGCTGTCAAAGGACGCTAGACTAGGCTCTCTCGGCGAAAGGACGTGCAGCGGTGGAACTTCGGCATGCAAGTCACCACTGCGTGTTACGGATGCTCTCTACGGCCCAGCGTGCCAAGCCGAGGTGTCGCTTCAGAGTTGGCTATCAAGCCGAAAACAATCCCACTGAAGTGCTGCTTTCCCGGCACCTGCGTCTGGGTCTTTGCTTGCTGCGTCCAATGTGCGGATGCGCATGACGTTCTTGCCAGCTTCATCACAGCCTTCTCCTGTTCTCTCTCCTACCGTTCACGTCACGTAGATTGACTATTGCTCTACTGCAACCTCTCCCCTGCGCTTAGCTACAAGAGAAAAAGAGACCCAAATAAGACCGCACGCAACGAAGGACTCTACGAGGAGCAATCCTGCTAACCAATCATGTTCCGCTGTGCTTGTGTCCGCCTTGGGCAGCGCGTGCTGCCTAGTTACATGCCACGAATGTTCGGCACCTCGCGGCGAGCGAAAGGCCTCTTTACCGGCATCGCTGTCGGCACCGTCGCGAGTGGTGCCATGCTTGTTTCGTGCGCCAGCGCACGCGTGGAGGAACCACCGTTTGATATCAGGGCTCTCCGCAGCGACATTGAGAACATGATCTCTGACAAACTGGAACTGGGACCTTCGCTGATTCGCCTAGCATGGCACGAGGCCGGCTCGTACGACTGCTTCAAGAAGGACGGCTCTCCGAACTCAGCGTCGATGCGCTTCAAACCGGAGTGCATGTACGCGGGTAACAAAGGTCTCGAAATCCCTCGCAAGGCGCTGGAGCCTTTGAAGAAGAAGTACCCTCAAATATCTTACGCGGATTTGTGGGTGCTCGCCGCCTACGTGGCCATCGAGTACATGGGTGGTCCCGAGATTCCGTTTTCCTGGGGTCGGGTGGATGCCAAGGACGGCTCTGTGTGTGGACCTGATGGGCGCCTGCCGGACGCCTCAAAGATGCAAGGTCACGTACGCGAAGTGTTCACGCGCCTCGGGTTCAATGACCAGGAGGCAGTGGCGCTCATCGGCGCGCACACATGCGGTGAATGCCACATCAAGTTCTCCGGCTACGATGGACCGTGGACGCACGACAAGAACGGTTTCGACAACTCTTTCTTTACCCAGCTTCTCGAGGAGGATTGGGTCTTGAATCCCAAGATTGAGAAGCTGCAGCTGATGGACCGCGCAACGACGAAGCTGATGATGCTTCCCACTGACGTTTCCCTCCTCCTCGATCCCTCTTACCGCAAGTACGTGGAGCTGTACGCAAAGGACAACGACCGCTTCAACGCAGACTTTGCGAAGGCGTTCAAAAAGCTGACCGAGCTCGGCACCAAGAACCTTCACAAAGCACCCGCGTCGGGGAGCTAAAAGTGAACGTAGCGCGCTTTGGTTGTTATCCTCCTCTCCCCCACCTTCTAGAGAAACACACCTTTGACGGAAGCGCGTTGTCCAGCTGCTGGAGTCTCTCCGTCGTTGCATTATACTCGCAATTCGATGGCCGAGGCCAGTGGCATTTGGCACTCACTTTCGTTTCCCCTCTTCTTCCTCGGGTGACTCTGGGACTGAAGAGGTCGTCGAAACGCGTTTCCTCTTGCACATGTCTGTGCATGTGCGTGAACGAAAGTTCAGCACCGATATTGAAAGGGTGGCTGATACTATCGGTGTGTCTCTGTGCGCGTAGCACGACGCAGCGGTAGGTGAGAAAAAAAACTGTTAACAGAGTGCTGAGGAGGACAGATGGGGCGTCTGCTCCTCTGTCTCTTCTTTGCGTGCGGATGCGGTGAGGAAGAGAAAAACACCGTTGGTAGCTCCTTGCACGCATTCTTTTTTCTTTTTCTTCCACCGACTGTCGTACTCTGGTGATGGGAGTGACTTGAGCGCGTGGCACCTAGGTCCACTACCCCCACTCTGCGCGGGGACGCCAGGCAGCCCCTGCTCCTGCCAATGCACAGCCACTGGTGGCGGTGACGGCGTCAGGCACCTACGAAATAGGTGAGTCAGAGCGATTCACCACTGCAAATGTCAGCGGTCAGCACCTGCATGGCGTTGTGTCCGAGTCGCCTGCGAAGCGAGTGTGTGAGGGGCAGGGTTTGGGGTGGAGGCCGTGCTCACATGACGGGGTCGGCGCATTGCTGTACCGCGCGTGCCTACAGCTGCATCGCACCGCGCAATAGGCCTGTGTCAGCGCAAGCACGTGGGTGTTGCGCTCATGCTGCATGGCCGGATGGGCACGAACAACAGCAAAAACAAAGAAACGCTCTTATATGCACGAAACGCACTTTTCTTGCCCTTTTCTGCTTTTTTTGTTTTTTTTCGCGTTATTGCTGCAACACAGCCTCTCTCACCCGTGCAGCACGAAAGTTGTGCAGTGGGCCAGATGAGCATGGCGTCCGCATTTTTTCCCTTGCCCTGTTCCGCACGAAGCAGAGCGCGGTAAAAAGCGAAAAGCCTGTTGCCATGTTTCGTGGCACGCCGTTGTGGAGGTGCGTGGCTGAAACTGTGAAAGCTGACACAAGAGTGCTCTCTTCCTCTTGTCCTGTATAGGGCTGCATCACTTGTCGTGTCAGCCCGGGAAATTGCGATTATGACTTCTTCGTTGCTGGAGAGCTGAGAGCAACACCCCGTCTCCTTCCCCCTCCCCCTCCCCCTCATTTCTTTTTTTGTTTTGATTTTTTTGTTCGTGCTCCCTTCGAGTTTTATCATTGCGCTCGCTATGATACGTCTGCTCTTTCGACCGTCCTTTTTGTGTGACTTTTCCCTTTATTGCCTGGGCTTCTCTCTCCCTCGGATATGCCCACCAAACGGCAAAAAAAAAACAAGAATTCCCTACCCCACCCCCTTCTCTCTTTCGTCCCTCCTCCCTCTTTTTTCCGATATTTCGCCTTATGCACTTCTCTTGCTTTTTTTCATTCCTTGCAATGCTCTTTTGTTCTCCGAGTGCCTCGGTGTGTACGCCACTCCTGGTCGAAGTTTCATCTGTCCCCCCTCTCCGCGTATATTGAAAGACGCGCATCGCGCAGAGGTGCGCTCTCTCTTCTCCCTTTGTGCACTAATGCGCAGCGCCACGAGCGTAAATGGATTCTCATGTGCTGCATGTGACCACCTCATCCCTTGCACGAGCAGCGTTGATGCGCACGTGTATGCCTGCAAAGCGAGAAGAACGAGGAATAGGAGACAAAAGAACACACACATACACACGTCTATACGGGCGTTTGCGAAGAGAGTACGAGGAACTTGTAAAAGACCTTTACTTCAATGGCATCGTTAGCACTTATTATTTCTTGTCAAATGCCGTTTGCTACCCTTCACTTTGATGATTGGGGGGATGCTCTGAGAAAACCAGTGGCAAGTCGAAAAGATCCACACGAATGTGCACGCGCAAAACTACTTTTTCGTGCCGTGGCGCTTCCCTGCAGGCTGCCCAGTCAGGCTCTCTGCACAAACACTACTTCGCAGAACCACAAGCGTACGATGGGGCGGGTGAGAAGGTGCATGTCTTGATGCTCCTCTTGTTGCTCTTTCCGACTCTATGGCTCTTGTGTCTAGCTACTTTCTCCAGGGGAAGAAAACAAACGCGCAGTTGGCGAAATGGTTTCAGCGCGCGGCGCCCGCAGTGTCGCTCTGTTATCCACTCATACATGCTCCCCTCACTCTCCCACTTTTTCCTCGTCCCACTCTGCACCTCGTCCACTGATAGTTCAGCGACGTAGGATAAAGCGAAGAGCAGCAAAACGAACTGAAAAGAGCGGAGGACTCTCCGAGCAATAGAATTTGCTCATCTTATTCACCCACCCTTATACAACCGTTTTGATCTTATTTCTTGTTGCCTCCGGCTACCATATATTGATCGGTGTTATACAAATTAAGTAAGCACCATGTCGGAAGCGCAGGCTCGTGCTGATGAGGATGCTTACATGGCCGACGTCGACAGCATTCTGGACGTGCTCCGGACGCATGTGCTGGAACGGAAGCCAGATGACGTTTTCCAGTTCCTCTCCAAGTCGGCGCTACGTCTGCAGAAGGACAGCGGCGCCGAATTGTGCGATCGCATCAACTGTAAGGTAAAGGATGAACAGAAGAGCCGTGCATTGTCTATCATCGTATTCGGTGCCAGCGGGGATCTGGCTAAGAAGAAGACATTTCCTGCCCTCTTCGATCTGTACTGTGGCGGGCTCCTTCCCCCGGAGGTCAACATTATCGGCTATGCTCGCACCAAGGTGGAGGATGTCGAGAAGTGGAAGCATGAGACGCTCATGAAGTATTTTTCGAAAGTGTCGGAGCGGGAATGCCACGCCGAGGACTTCTTGAAACACATCAGCTACTTTTGTGGAGCGTACGACAAGGTGGACGACTTCAAGCGTCTTGACGCGGTGATTCGAGAGAAGGAGAATGCCTTTAAGGGCCCTGAGAAGGGTGGAAACCGTCTCTTCTATCTTGCTCTTCCGCCCTCAGTGTTCGCAATTGTCTGCGAGCACATTCACAAGGGGGCGATGCCGCAGGAAGTGGGGGGATGGGTGCGGGTGATCATCGAGAAGCCCTTTGGCCGCGATACCAAGAGCTCCGCCGAGCTTTCCCAAGCGCTGGAGCCGTTCTTCGACGAGTCGCAGCTGTACCGGATTGACCACTACCTCGGGAAGGAGATGGTGCAGAACATCATCACGACACGCTTCGCCAACCGTATCTTCAGCGCTGTGTGGAACTCGAGCAACATTGCGTGCGTGCAGATCACGTTCAAGGAGACCATCGGTACCGAGGGCCGCGGCGGCTACTTCGACAACATTGGCATTATTCGCGATGTCATGCAAAATCACCTCACCCAGATTCTTGCCCTGCTGGCCATGGAGAAGCCGCGGTCGCTGGACGCTGAGTGCATCCGCGACGAGAAGGTGTCGGTGCTGAAGTGCATTGAGCCAGTAACTAAGGAGAATTGTGTTCTGGGCCAGTACACTGCCTCCGCCGATGGCTCCATGCCTGGTTACCTACAGGATGAGACCGTACCCCGGGGCAGCACTTGCCCCACATTTGCCGTGATGCGGCTCAACATCAACAACGACCGCTGGGCCGGCGTCCCTTTTATTCTCAAGGCTGGCAAGGCTGTGGAGCAGAAGTACGTGGCGATTCGCATTCAGTTCAAGGAC
The DNA here is from genome assembly GCF_000234665.1 of Leishmania mexicana MHOM/GT/2001/U1103. NCBI lineage: Eukaryota > Euglenozoa > Kinetoplastea > Trypanosomatida > Trypanosomatidae > Leishmania > Leishmania mexicana. Next base: position 25,180 of record NC_018337.1, read on the forward strand.
GAGGTCCACCCCTACGGCGATGCGACACAGCGCAACGAGCTCGTCATCCGCGCTCAGCCGTCCGAGGCCATGTATGTCAAGATCACCACAAAAGTTCCTGGCCTTAGTGGGGACTTACGGCAGACGCACCAGACAGAGCTGGACCTTACCTACCACACCCGGTACGATGTGCGCCTTCCAGACGCCTACGAGAGCCTCATCAACGACGCACTGCTGGGTAACTCGACAAACTTTGTGCGTAAGGACGAGCTCGATGTGGCATGGCGCATCTTCACACCGCTCCTGCACCAGATCGACAATGGAGAGATCCAACCGATTCCGTACCAGGCTGGCACGCGCGGGCCCAAGGAAGCGGATGAATTCATCATCAACAACGGCTTCAAGCACCAGAAAGACTACCAGTGGACTCCCTCGAACAAGCTGTGATGAAGGCAGACATTGCAATCTATTTCACAGCTCCCTGTCGACGGCAGCGAGAGAGGCAGGGTATTATACACTGGATGCGTGCCTATCCGCCCCTCAGAAAGCACGTGGTCGCGCTCTGCGGTACGCACCGACCAACGCTGCAGATACAACACGAAGAAGAGAGGAGAGAGGGATAGCCAGCGTCTGTCAAGGCGGCCCCGTGAGCTGCCAATTGGCATCCCGTACCTCTACTGTCTACAATCCTTTTTTTTCTCGTTCTCCCTTGCTATCGCCATCCCCCATGTGTGTGCACTGCGGCCCGGACAGCTAGAGGATGTGTGAGCCCGTGCCGCCGTACAGACAGTGCCTTACGCCTTTCTTTGGCTCTCTTGGACTTCGTTCCTGCCTATTTCTGTGGCAGTGGTACCTCTCCCCCTACCCTCCTCAGGCTCACTTGAAGCGCGCTGCGTAAGCTTTGCTGCTGCACCAGCTCTGACGCCTCTGCTGTGGATGCCGGGAGGCAGGCTCCATGTTGATCGAGACTTCGCTACTGACGCTCAAAGGGCGGAGGGTTGGCAGAGGAAAAGATGGGTGCCCAGAGTGCTAGCGGAAGTCGTAAAGTGCGCGGAAGCACAAGAAGAGAGACGAGAAGACGGATGAGGGATAGATCACTGGAATCTGAGGAGAATGCGCGGACACCCAACACGGAGGCGCGCACTTGATGCAAATGCTGTTCTCGCGTTTGTTTTCCCTTTGCTTTATTTTTGTTGTTTGCTTTGGTCGGCCTGTTGTTTTCCTCTCTCGCGCAGCTACCTTTGTATGCAGATTTTACATTGCTTGTGTCGTTGCTGGATTTGCCTCTCGCCGCCGCCCCCCACCACCTCTCCAGAACACACACACACACACCGCCCCTCGGACGTTCCGCTCCCTTCTCCTACCCACTTTCGACCGTTCTCCCTCCCAATCTCCGTACATAAATTACATTCTTGGTTTCCCTCTTTGTTGTCATAGTCACTTGAGGGTGCATTCACATGTACCGCGAGCGTGGCGCAGCGACGTGCCCAAGCGTCCGGAAAGGATCGAGAAGAGGCACGCGAAAGGATCAAAAAACGAAGGGTGGCCTTCATTCAAGCAGCAGCGATACAGACGCGTGTGGGAGTGACAGCCATTCCCGAGTGACTTCACAAATATGGCATGTGCTCGAAAGGGAGCAAACGAGAAAACAAGAATAAGAGGAACATCTCTCCCGGAAGTGTCCGGGGGCTTCCGCCAGGGATGTGTGTCGAAGGTCGTCGGGGACCATATATGTGGCGTAGGGCAATGTGCGAGAACAGCCGCAACGAAACACCCATCTGTTAAGGGGGGAAAGAGCGTGCGCAGGCGCACCTCTTCCATTTTCCTATGCCACTGCCAGATAATGTCGCATGCCTTTCGTCGCTGACTCTCTGTTGCGGTTTCGAGGCGAAAGGCGATGCTGCAGATGGCACTGCTCTCTCTGGCATTCCTGCATCGACTATTGTCCTCTCCGCTCTCCCCCTCCCCTCCCCCCCCACCGCTTCCCTCACCTTTGTTCTGCTCGTTTCTCCCCTGGATTGTTGTTGTCTGGTTCGCGGCAAACTCGGACGTACTCCGCTTCTCATTGCTCCAGCAAGACGCGCAGAGTGCTCAGAGCATGCGCAATGATACACAGATCGCAGAGGAGTACCTCTGGCCTTATCACTCTCTCCTCTTTCGACGATCTTCGTAGACACAAAAGTGCTGTCGTTGTTGCTGCACTCCACCAGCACAAGTGAGGAAACGGCGAGCTCACAAGTGGGCTTTGGCCCGTACGACCCTCCAAGTGCAGAGAGGGGCGATTACAACGGCGAGACGGTGAGGAATATCCCGGAACTGTACCTCATGGCGGGCAACGGGGATCGTGTGAAGGGGGGCGCAGCGGAGGATACTGTGACAGAAATCCTTGTAGAGTCCGTCGAAGAGGTGCAGCAAAGGCACGATAGCTTTTTGCTCATGTATCTGCGCCTGTTGAAGTGTGCCGGTCATTCAGATCGAACGTGGTTTTCGACGTCATGGGACTGCATTTTAGCCTCCATTTTCACAGACATCACACTCATGGTGCTCGCTGTCATTGAGGCTTCTGGTCTGTAGCCGTACGAAGTAGGTCTGGATTCATACCTTCCATCCTTTGGTGCCTCCTGCCGCCTGTTGATGTACCCCCTTTCCCGATGCGCAGTCGCGCGCACTCATTATCCCTCACACACCGTCAGTGCTTCTCTTGGTCTGGCGGCGCCTCACGTCACCAACTCGTTGCGGAAGTTGCTAAGCCAACAAGTGGCGTGCAGCTTTGCAGTTGGCATTATGGCGGCTCCCTTGATACTGAAGGGTTCGCTGCAGCCCTCTGCCTCAGCTACTACGTGCATGGCCCCGTTTCATATCGACAGTCGGATGAAAGACTGAGGCTTAATGTACATGGTGACGCCAGCCACGGTGGGCCGTTGTTTGGCCGTGTTTCTCGACTGGGTTTTCGAGAACCTCGCACCTTGGCGTCATTGCTATCTGGTGCGGGGGTAACGAGGTGGGAACAAAGGCAGGCCATGCACCACCGCTGAAGGTGACGGACCGTGTGGAAGGCGCCCTGTTGTTCGTTGATGTTGTTTACCTGTGCGCGTGTGCATGCGTGCGCTCCTTTCCCTCCCCCCTCACTCTTGCCCGAATACCCAGCCTCATTACAGTATGTTCATTTTCCAGTTCGTTTAAGCTCTGAGAAAGAGGGTGAGTCACTCTACCCCGCCCCCTTCTTCATCCAACGACCCATATGTGAGGGGCAGAGGAGCAGCATCCGTGGCCTGGCAGGCCGTCTTCGTTTTTCCCACTTTTACTTTCCGCGGTAACGTCTTACCCTTCCACGCACCCCCACCTCTCCCACCAAGGCGCCTGTTGCGTAGCCACAGGTTGTAGTCGCGGCACACGACACTGCGGCAATGGACGAACTGCGCCAACAAAGCGCGTTCCACCCGTGAAGGAGCAGTTCTTTGGACAACAGGACGTCAGCGCACTCGGTGTGGCCCCTCACTTTGTATTCGACAGGCCCACAAACGCAGTGTACCAACCCGCCAGCGCGACGGCCATGCACATCGCTACCGGGAATGTCAGTGCGTCCTATCACGGCGAGGGGTTCCTCTTCGTCATTGCCCCCGTGCTGCTCGGCGCCGTGTTCACAACCGTAGGTGTGTGTAGGTACTTAACAACCTCGGGCCCTCACGGTCTCCCTACCCTCATTAAGCGTAACTCTTGTGCGATGGCACATCGGGCGTTGCCTCTTTTCTGCCCGGCCCGGTTAGATTGCCCCCATCCCCCCCCTCCTCCCGACAGTTTGCCGTAAGGTTGTCGCTGGATCACGCATAGACATACTCTAGCACAGGCTGACACGTAGGCCTGCGCATATTGATGTATGCCATATGCCGAGGTATGTATGCATGCAGTGTGGCACGTGGGAACGACAACGCACAACCTGGGCGGTGAGCAAGTCGCGAGGAAAATGGGAGGGAGGTGCGTGGGACGCCTTCGCGTTGATATTCTCACGCAGCGCCGCTTGCCAACCTTCACAACTCACTCCGCTCTCGCTCTTCTCAAGTGCTGCAGCTCATCCTTTCGCCATTTTGTTGTTGTGGGGTTCGTGTTGGTAGGGGAAGCTGAGACGGAGCAGCTGCATTCAGCCTTGTCGATGACGGAAAGGAAGGGTCGCCGTCTTACCCAACGTGTGCATGGAAGGTGGCGGCGCGTCGGCGAATGTGACGGCCTTTTCACACCGCCGCAGCCCTTTGCGCTGTCACCGCACTCTTTCGCAGCACTGCGTGTTGGGTGCGCTCTCCGCGAGGCATGCTCTCTTGCCACATCGAGTACACGCGAACACAGTGACAAAGGGGGCTTTTGCGCCTCATCATCTGCGCAAAGGGCTTACAGACATATATGCAGGTGTGCGTGTGTGCGCGCACAGAGCCGCTTGAGAAGAGGAATGATCGCTCCTCTCCCGTGTCTCCCTTTCCACTTCAACGTTGGCTGTTGTGTTGCTCTCCAGTAGAAAGGAGAACAAGTGACCTTCTCGATGGTGTCACAGACGTCGCGTACAACAGCGCAAGAGACCCATTTACCTCCCTGCAGACCCTCCTCATGCACCAATGGCCTCCTCGCCCTCCTCCTCTTGTTTCTTGCCTCACACCCGCTCCTTCGTTTGTGAGTGCGCGCGTGAGAACAATCAGAGGGGGCACTCTCGTTATCGCTAGCAGCAACGCTGGCTCTTCCTGCTTTCAAGTTTGTGAGCGTTGTGCCGGACAATAGTGCACCGTTTACAGGACCCGATTTCGTACTCGAAGTGGGAGCGGGTACGACATCGCGCACTCCCGCGGCACCGTTGCCACACAGCCACCCAGCTTCTGTGAGCGTCTGGTAATCGGCTCCCTCGGCCGCCGTGATCGGCAACAAGCGCCGCGCAACCTGCCAGTGTCTCTCTGAGTGATTTGAGCGAAAGCGGCTTTTTGCTGACGCCATGACCGGCCACACCCTTGTGATGCCGTGCCTGCAGAGGTACGCACGCCTTAGCGCTAGCGTCTTTGCTAGCACCGACGACGCCGAGGCTCAAGCAGCGCTTTCACCGTTGCTACAGTACCTGTTACTTCAGAGTTGCAACACCAGCGAGGTAGAAGCGCTCGAGCAATGGTGTCGCAAGCAGGGGAACGAAGAACTGTTGAAGAAATGCGGCGGCGAGGTCACGGCAGTGATAAAGAGGCGTGTTTCGCAGCGGGCTCGTGTGCTCTCCGAGGCTGTGGCAAACAGGCAGGACATGCTCGTGACGGATGCGCGAAGCACCGTGGTGCCCGCCGTCATATGCTCTGCTGGTGCACATGGCAGTGGGCGTAGCGGGACAGCGACACTGGTGCAGTGGTGGCACCTCAGCGACGATGACCCGTGGAGCTTCACCGCGTCCGGGTTGTGTTCACAGGCTACGCGGGGCGGGAGCGATGGGTATCGATTTGTGTGTCTGAGGGAGGCGCTTACGCTGGTGGGTCCATACCTCGACCTAATGCGTCAGGCTGCCGCAACGGGCGACTGGGAGGGCGTCTCGCGCCATGTCATCGAGGCGACGAACTACATCAACCGCGTCTCCCTCAGGGACGATCCGGCGGTCATCTTCGGGTCTCTAGAGCTGTCGCGGTTGCACCTTGCTCTAGCCTTTGCCAGCGGCGGCGGTGTCGCCTCGGTAGAGAAGGCGCTACAGCAAGTGCGGGTAAACGAGGATATGCGACGAGCTGCGGCGCTGCTTGACGGGCTTGGCGCGAAGGAGCGAGACACTGCGGAGGTGCACTCGTCACCCAATGCGTCGGCGGCCTCGGTTTCCAAAGCGCAGGCATACTGGCGCTTGATACTGTCGTACAGCACATTCTTCAACACTGTCGCCGCCTACGTGGACGGTTCATTGGGGAGGTTTGAAAGCTGCGCCAAGGCGCTTCTGGGGGACGGGACAGAAACAGGCGCCTGCCTCTGGGGAGCCGCACGGTATCCAAGCATACACTTCTGCTTGCCAGATTCCACTGCTCGCGCTAGACAGCCCGACGCTCAGTCAAGCGGACCCAAGACACAGTCGGGCGCGTGCACCGTGATGCCGGTTCTGTTTCCCTACTCTTCTAGCCACGTCCGCGCCAGCTCCTCGGATCACTATCTGGATGAGTTTGCACCGCTGGTCACGCGCGTAATTTCTCCTGCCTCGTCCTTCAGCACTCTTGTCGTACTCTCGGCCGTTGGCACTCTTCCACTTCACGTGGCGCTCACACAGTTGCGCACATGTGTAGAGTTGCGGGAAGTGTACGAGGGCTGCAGTGAGCTTACCAGCCTCCTCGGCGCCCTTTGGTGCGGGCAACTGGGAGTGGCCTGGAGGTGCGCTAAAGCAGCAGCAGCTCGCTACTTGAATCGTGAACCGCACGTGCAAGACTCCGTCGTGAAGAAGCTGCTGGAATATGTGAGGCTGAGTGTCTGCTTCCATTACCTGCGTGTGCGACGAATAGCACTCATGACGGACGCGGCAGCGGATTTAGGGTTCGAGTCGTCCGAGGAAGTCGCGGAGACGGCGACCGCCCTCATCTCCTGCAACTGCATTGACGCACGCATTGACTTGGTGAAAGGGACAATTTGCAGCAATGAGCTAGGCGAGAGGAGTGAAGTGATGGAGGTAAAGGCCGAGGCAACCGCGCTTGCCAAGCTGAGCTTTTCGGCGCTGAAGGTGCGGCTTGCCTGCTTGTCAGCGGAGCGGAACCTGATCGCTTTTCCAGATGATGGTTGACCGTGTCAGCTGCGCAGCGCAGTTGGGGTCACGGGTGGGCAGGACGGGGACCTTGGAGGCGTGTGCTGGTGTGCGCGGCGGACGCACTGCCTCAGTCAGCTTATTCGTTACCTCCCGACAAAATGTTGGCTTCAGTTGCTGTGGTGTCATCTTTCATGGCTGCTGTTCCGCTCCTGCCTCGTCTCTTTTTTTTCTTTGAGTACCGCAGCTTCTGTCGTGCCCATTGGTGGCCTGGAGATTCTCTTTGCAGCTGAGCAGGCTGCAGAAGCCCGATGGCTTCGGCGGTGCCGGCATGGATCTGTCTCTCAGCTGTTCGCCACAGACGGAATAGTGCTGTGTCTCTTTCCCTCTCTTATCGTCTTCCATGCTCTGTGTGCATCTCCGTCTGCGTGTGCGTGGTGCATCTGTGTTCGACATTTTTCGTTTTAGCTGGCTCGCGCCTCTTATGCTCTGTCTTGTCGGAGAATTGGAGCAGAATTTCTCAGAAACTTCGACGAAGCACAAAGAACACACGAATCACAGCGTGTGGATATGGGCAGCGCAGGACGCACGCGCGTGTGAAGCGAGTCGGCACGTGTGCCTGACGCTCCAGTGCCCCAAGCAAAGCCTCCCGGAGTGCTTATCGTTGAAGGCGCTATGCACAGAAGCTACTGACGGAAGCCCTCACATGTGCACTCGTTCTTCTTTCTTATCTTTTCCCCCTTCCTCGCCTTCCAGCCGTTCTCATTCCTTGAACGGAGGCGGTTGCTTGTGATTGTGTGTGGTTGTCCGCGCTTGGCCGCTCCTCACTGCATGGTTCCTTCTCTTTCAAGGTTACCTCGATCACCCAGACGGTACAACCCGGCTCATCGGGTTACACTTACTGACCCGGTGCTGTCATCTGTGACGGGTGTGTAACGGTCACTGTGCTTTTGTGTCTTCTTCGTTTTTCCTTGGGCTCTGCGTGCGCTCGTCCCCTCGCGGTGGGGCCTCGGTGAACCTGCCATGTCTGTGCAAAAGGCTGCTCGCGTCGAGGTGACCGCGCCTGCGGCTGCGCCCTCTACCGTTAGTGTGCGCAGAGCAAGTCGTGACGACAGCGGTCTTGACGACAACGGGCTCGGCAACTCTATCAATCCGCTGTTCATACTCTCCGGCCCCCGCGGAAGCGCCATCGACCCGCGCAGCAGCGACCATCAACTCAACTCCCTGATGAATGTGGTCGATGACTCAGTCTTTCAGATGCTGAGTGACGCGTGGGCCGCTGTTGGTGTGCCAGCGGATCGATACTGGCGCAGTCCCCAGCATCTGCTTGGCGAAAGTTCAGCGGCGATACCGACGAAAAAGACACCCTCAACGCCACTCAGCTTGCTAGGGCTGCGTGTGCCGAACCCCCTCCACCTTCACTCATCCTTCTACCCTACGCGTGTTGAGGCACTGGCGGCGCGGGGCTACGGCGCCCACCGTGGCCTTCTTCCTCTCGCACTGGACCACAGAAGTGGATCGGGTAGTAAACTCTTCAACGTTCTTCCACGATGGAGCGCCAACGTAGTTGGCATCGATGAATCAGCTGTGGAGACCTCAGCGGGCATTTGGCATGGCAGCGCCGTCGCTGATTTCGTGAGCGCCATACCCCACAGGCAAGATCGCAACTTGTACGCGCTGGTGGATGAGTCATGTCCGGTTGATCCTTACTTTGATCTGGATTTCTCGTACGACCCGGAGCAGGACGACCCGAGTGCTGCTTTGCTCCTGCAGAGCTGCGGCGAGGGCAAGGAGGTGGCGTCGGTGACCGCCTTCTCCGCCGAGGCAGTAGAGAAGGTGCTTCTCACAATGCTCACAGCTCTTCGTCGGGAGGTGGAGACGGGGCTCAAAACCACTGTGGTGGAGTGCCTGGTACTGACGAGTAGCCTTCAAACAGGGCGGCGCCCGGATACGCCCTCAGCGCCGGCCTCCTTGGAGCAGCTGAAGCTCAGCTTTCACGTGCACTTCCGTTTAGCTGACAGAGCGGTGCTGGCGTCAGTGCGAGAGATGCACAACTTCATGACTCAGCTTCGTTCACGACTTCAAGACAAAGAAGCGGCAGCGACAACATCACCCTCGCTGGACAGCCCCACGAGAGAGAAGAGAGAGGAAGCTCGACAGGCCTCCGCCCTACTGCTGCGGTGTGTGGACTTTGGTGTGTACACGCGGTGGCGTGCCTTTCGTCTCCCATACAACGTCAAGGCATCCGAGGCTTCTCAGTCAAGTGCGCTGGTGAGCGGCGCTGGGGTCGACTTGCTGGAGGAGCAACTCCGGCAGCTGGGCATTGCACTCCCAGACAATGGAGTGGGCAAAGCAGCGCCGAGCGTGTTGCAGAGCCTCTTCCTTGCCGCAGACGTTGCGACTTACAAAGCGCAGCGCTATTTGGTCAAGCGGTTGGAGCAGCATTTTCGCTTTCTCCTGCCGGTGTTGCCGGGAGCTACTGAGCTGAGGTTAACTGCGCTGGCAGAGTTTCTCTCCCCGCTCGTGCCCCCGCAGGTGCGAGCGGCGGCGGCAGAGGTGTGCGGGCCCTCCTCTTCCAGCTCATCAGCAAGGGACGTGGTGAGTGCGTGGGTTATGGAGCTCGCCTGCGTCGTGCGAGATGCGTCAGCGCTGCCGCACTCGCACGATGACGGCGCAGTGCAGGAGTCAACGACAAGTTCATCCTTCCGACTACTTCTTGACGAGGGCGCGCTCACCTCTGCCGCCGCAAAGGCGTCGTCTGCGCAGGCTCCTAGCAGCCCTTTCGGCGTTCCGCTACCTCCTATGCCACGTAGTGTGCGGGTTCGGGTCGAGGACGCCGGGATGAGAGGGCTTCTTGCGGAGGTGTTTTGGTGCATAGCGCCGGAGTACGGCGGCCCAGGCGCTGTCGTGCGAGCCTTACCGGCGGCGGACGCATGGAACGCAGTCTCAGCGCAGAGCCCCATCACTTCAGAGCGTATCAACGCGCACTACGAGGACTCGATTCGAGCATACTACGTCTTTCAGAAGCAGAGCAAGTACTGCATCCGCCTGCATCGGAATCACAAGGCAACCTTCGCACAGCTGTACTTGACATTTGGGTCCATCAAGATTCGTTGCTACTCAAACGACTGTTGCGACCGGTGCTGCGTCATTCCATGGGAAGCCCCAGATAACCCGAAGTCGGGGCCGCAATACCATGCCGGGTATCCCAGGTATGAGCGTCTCGTGGCGATCCGCAATGCGCTCTTTCCGCCCCTGTCGACGGAGGAGCTGGTTCGTCGCTACGGCACAAGTGTCTTGCACTACGTGTAGCAGCGTGTGAAGTTCAGTAGAGAGGGATGATATGACGAGGGAGGAAGCGCATGTGCATGAACATGAAGACGCAGTGTCGCACGCGCTGACCTCCTCCATCAACTGCGCATCTCACACCTTTTTTTCTCTCGTATTAGAGTAGATCCAAGTCCTCCGGCCCAGGCTGCGCGTTTCGAATCTTTCGCTTCTCTCTCTCCTCACCGCGCGCACACAGACGCACGCGTTGGCGAGCGCATCCTCCAATGCGTCGGCAGGAAGTGAGGAGGGGGAGGGGGAGGGTATGTCGTACTTTTATCCTTTTTTTCATCGCTTCTCGCGTATGTACGTGCGAACTGTGACAGCCATGCTTGGTGCGGGTTTAATACAACACTACCACGCACATGTGTTCCGCGCGCCTTCCTTCTTCAGCTTCGCAATCCTTTTCGTTAGTTGTGAGGCTGGTGTTCAACGCTTTGCAGCTCCGCTGCTCGTTGCGCCGCACCACCAGCGAGGGAGACGAGCGCTATGCTAACCCACGGGCACGCTTCTACGTTGTTTGCAGACCACGCTTACCATGCTGCGCCGATCGTCCTTCTCTCGCCACGTCTTACCCTTGATGTCCTCTTCTCCTGTTCTGCTTTGCCCTGACACTCTGGCGTTTCCCTCTCCTCATCCCGGTGCTACTGCTCGTCCTGTGCTGTATCTCACGCTGCCAAACGTGCTCGCTGCCGCCTCCTGTGTGTGTCCACGTCGTAATGACTGCGAAAGGATTTTCGTTCCTGCGCTCTCCACCTACCTTCTCCCCCACCCCCGTTCTTTTTCAATCATGAAGATCGTGCTCATGGGCGCCCCTGGCTGCGGTAAGGGCACGCAGAGCCCGTACATACAGGACAGGTACGGTGTGTGCCATCTATCGACGGGTGATATGCTGCGCGACGCGGTGGCGCGGAAGACTGCAAACGGAAAACTGGCGAAGGACGCCATGGATTCGGGCAAGCTTGTCAGTGACGACATCGTGTTTGGGATTGTGAAGGATAGCATTAAGAACCCTGAGTGCCGCTACGGCTACATCCTAGACGGCTACCCGCGCACGCTGAAGCAGGCGCAAATGATGGAGGACGCCGGGGAGAAGATAGACAAGGTAATCGAGTTCAGCGTTCCGGACGAGGTCATCCTGGAGCGGACGAGTGGCCGGTGGATTCACAAGCCGAGCGGGCGCACGTACCACGAGGTGTTCCGCCCTCCGAAGACGCCCAGGAAGGATGACATAACGGGTGAGGAGCTCTATCAACGTCCCGACGATCGTCGCGAGGTGTGCGAGAAGCGCCTGGACATCTATAAGAATGAGACTCGCCCTCTCGCCGACTACTTTACCAAGGAGGGCGTGTATTCGGTTATCAACGCCAACCAAACGATCGACGAGGTTCGAAAGGCCATCGCTACTTTGCTGGACCCCATTGGCATTGCAACGGGTCTCAAGTAGTGCCAGAAAAGTAGGCGAGGATGTGCCCTTGTAGTTCTCCATCTTGGGCGGACGCGCACGTCCCCCGCAGATGCTTCTCGAAACGGGTCGCTATTGATGAGTGGTCGTCTCTCTTCTGCGACTTTCTTTGCGTTGTAGTTCACAGGTGCACTCTAGGAGTTTTAGTGGATCAGGTTGTCTTGTATGAAATACAGTGATGCTACACGTCTTTACTCACGCGTATACCTGCGCGCGCGTAGTACATAGGCATATACCGCGGCAGCGGCGTCGCGTCAATGCGCGCGTTGGGCGGATGGCGGATGTTGAGCGCTGCGTCGCATCCGCTTGCATTTTGGCGTACGTGCCTCGTTTTCTTGTCGCTGTCCGGTTTGTTTCGCATGTTTGTGGAGCCAACATCGAATCAGCAGGCACTGATGAGAAACGGATAAGGGAAAGAGTGACGGCGTGATTCGAAGGCGTATCCCACCCGGCCATCACGCCGCCCACTGATGGGAAGCCTGGGCTACGCTGAGGGATGCAGCGGGCGGCGACCGGCATGATAGGAGGAGCGGTTGTGAGGCGACCTGCGAAGCGAGTTGAGAGGGGGGAGGCAGAGTTTTCGGTGGAGGCTGTGCTCGCAGATGACGGAGTCCGGCGCATTGCAACGCGTGCGTCTACGGCTGCTTCGCACCACGCAATGGGAGCCTGTGACAGGGCAAGTAGAGTGGAGTCGAGTTCAAGCTTCAGGTTTGAATGGATGCGGTGGCGAAAACAAGCTTGCGAGCGGCGAGTCGAGTACCGCTTTTGGGTGCGTCTGGTTGTTTTTTCTTTACGTCATCTTCCTTGTTACTCTCCCGATTTTGTATCTTGACAGTGTGTTGCTTTGTGGAGGTAGGAGCATATCTTTGCTTTCAACTTTATTTCGTTCTTCCTTGTGATGTGATGGGCCTGAGGCGGGAAGCTGAGGGCGTGTGTGTTTGCTCGTCGGTGTCTGTGTGCCGTGTGTGTCCCCCACTTCCCCGTCCTGTGCCCTTTGCCGCCGTTCTCGAACTCTGTGGAGTCTCTTATCCCTCTCAAATGACGAGGTAGGTGACGCACGAACTGGAGGAAAAGCACCATAGACGCACCCACAAAGACGCCCAAACAGGGGCTTGTGAGAAAACATGGATCGCTGGTGCTTACGCGGAGTTCGGGGTGGTGGTGGTGGCGAACCACCTCACAGGACCCACGAAGAGCGTGAACGAAAAAGCGTTGCGTTTCGCAAATGGGACGACTTACTTGATCGTTACTGTTATCCGCGGAAGCTTCCCGCCCTCCCCGCGCCGTTCTTCTGACTCCCGATTCTCTGTTTCGTTGGAGCAGCTCGTCTCGCTGCATGCACGTACGCTACGAATCGGAGGCGGGGGAAGAAGGATTAGGGGCGGTGGAAGAAGCGACGGTGTACGGACAACGTTTTCTTCGTCGTTTTGCCTGGTAGAATTTTTTTTCAGCTTTACTCTCCGTCTCTTTTCTGTTCCGCTCTTGTTCACATCACCATCACACACGTCAGCGTGTTTGTGTATGTAATCTGTCGTCGGTAGCTGCTGTTATCCTCGGTGGGAAGAGGGAGAGAGTGTACATTCGAAGTCTCCTGCGGTGGTGAACAGTCTCAGGCGATCACGCGGGGAACGGAGAGGTGAAAACGAGAGGCACATGTGCAAGACAGCAGGAGCTGTCAAACGGCGGACGGACAGGTGGCAAGTTGGGGTGACACACATACAGACACGGTGCAGCAATATCGGTGCGTCTATAGCGCAGTCCCCAAACGCATGCGCACGCAGCCCTGCTCCCCTTGTTCTTTCTCCTTTTGTACTTCTCTTTCGAGCAGTTATCGTACTGTTGCAGCTCCTCATACTTGCGCGCATGCGTCGTATTTATGAGGGGCGGTGCTTGTCCAACGACGCCACCCTTCGCCTGGTTTCTGTATCTGTGTAGTGGATTTTTTGAGTGGGAAAGGCGTGCCTTCTCTCTTGCTCTCTGTTCTTCGCCCCAGGCCGCTTCGACTCTCTCCTCTCAGGCACCTTTGTTTACGCCCATCGATGCTAGCAGCGTGGGTCACCCCTTTCAACCCCTGCTCCCCCCCCCGCCCGCCTGCCTCTCCTCCAAATCGAAGCTTGGGTGAATTTCGCGCGACTGTGATGGAGGTGTTTGCCTCTCGGCGTTGCTATTGGGTGTCTTCTCCCCTTTTCGGTCTTCTCTCGGTTTTCTGTGCTGTGGTTGCTCACCCCCCTCTCTGTGTGCCATGGTTCTTTGGCCTTCTCTCTGTTTCTCTGACTCACTGCCATCGGCCTCATCCTCTCTCCGCATCCTCCCTACCACAACCGCCATCACACAGACACAGACACTCCAGTGCACCCATTGTTGCTCCGTGTCGCTACCTCCCTCCCCACCACTTTTTTTACTCACTTCAGCAACGAAAGCGACGACGACAAAACGTACGTCATCTACTTCTTGCACATCTGTATGTTCTCCTTACCACTTACCCTCTCGCTCTCGCTCGCACTCGCTCTGATTTTCTAAATTTCTACTCCTCCCCCTCCTCCTGCGCGCTCCGTACTCTGGCTAGGCTGAAGGGACAAGGTGAGCACAAGGAATCGACAACGAGGTGTCGTGTATCTCGCATGCGTTTACCTTCTTTTGTTTTTTTCAGTGTTGATGGTGTGTGCTTGCTTGATTGTTTGCGTTCTATCGTCCCCGAATCGCTGAAAGCTGGAAGGATGAGTGTCTTCCGCTTACCTCTCCACCCCCTGTCCTCCCTTCCCTGTGTCGTCAAAGGTGTCCGCAGTAGTACACAGTGTGGCGTGGCTGTATGCATCGCGTGCTTGAGTATGTGCTCGTGTGTTTCGTTTGTTTGGGGCGGGTGGGTGGGGCTCGCGCTCATTTGTTAGCAGGTGCACGTCTGTGTGCCGTTTGGTGTTTGTTTGAATGGCGATGTCGTGTGTGTACCGTGGGCGGGTCTCTCGCCCCCCCTCCTCTCCATGTGACGCCCAAGAAGAGATGATGAAATCGAAGAGGGGACGCCGCCGCCCTGCGCCCCCTTGTTTTCTTGCTCCCTTGGCGATTTTTCCACACAACAAACAAACGAATCCGATGTAAGCATAGAAACCCAAAAAGATGAACGCAGCACTCGCCTGCTGGAGCGAAGTGGAAGGAAAGCGGGAGAGGACGACAAGGGAAGGCCCTGTGTAAGAGAGTCGACCTTTTCATCTCGCACGAGGGAGTTGAGTGCGTGCCATCAGCTGTGCACTGGAGGTACTCTGTGCTAGAAGACTGGGTTTCGTATCTGACAGCATTCTTTACTCTGCACAGGGTCCCCTGGTGTAAAACGCCGCACAACGCGACGTCAGGTTCGGTGACTTCCCGCCTCAACAATGGGAATCCTACACCACATTGTGGTGAACGCACAGTCCGTGTAGATCACCGGTGTCGCCCTTACTCTGGGCTGCGGCGCGCATCGCTACAAGACTCACTGATGTCGCTCTCTCTCTCTTTCGCTCTACCTATCCTAGAATGTGCTTCGTGACATCGCCGTCGGACACCCAGCAAGATCCCTCTACTTCGGGGTGGTGAGGGGAGCGTTCAGGTAGCCGGTGCCGCCGTTGCGTAGGAAACAGACAAACATAGAAGCAATACTGCGCCACCCTCCGCACCAGACAGGGTTCGCCTTGCATCTGTGAAAGCCAAGATCTGTTTGCGCCTCTCGGTGCCCGACGTTGGTGTCGGAATCTCGCGCAACGGTGATTTGAGGACTGGTGTCCCACAAGCGCGAACGGGGTTGTTTTGCGTTTAGTCGTGAGCGCCGTCGTTCAGCATCGTGCCTCTCTGGATCTCGCGGAGGCGCCACTGCAGTGGGTCGTGCAGAGTCGACAGAAGCGGGGCGGTGATCTTCTTTTTTCTTTGAGCGCAAAGTTCCAGATCTGCCTTGTTTTCCTTCGCGGCACTCGTCGTGTTCTCTGTGACGGCAGTGTACACTGCGCAGGAGGTCAGCTGAGTTCCGATTGCGTGCTTACGCGATGAAGATAGTGATGGAAGGGCCCCCGAAAGGGGGCAAGACGACCGTCGCGTCTGTGGTGAAGGAGCGCTACGGCCTGTGCTATGTGTCCACGAGCGAGGCCGTGCGAAATGCGGTGCGCCTCGGCAATAGTGCTTACAGCTCCCAGCTGAAGCAGCTGATCGATAATGACGAGCCCATTCCCGATTCGCTTGAAGTGAAGGTTGTCAGCGAGGCCACGAGGCGGCCGGACTGCGTTAATGGCTTCGTGCTGGACGGTTTTCCGCGCACCCGCAAGCAGTCGAGGCTGATGCAAGATTTGGAAAACGTAAAAGTCGACATTGTGGTCGCGCTGGAGATTTCGGACAGTGAGCTACAGACTCGCTTCGGCGGTCGCTGGTACCACCCCAAGTCGGGACGCATCTATCACACCTTCTACAACCCGCCCCTGACTGCAGGCAAGGACGACTACACCGGCGAGCCGCTGGTGCAGCACTTAGAGGACACGCCGGAGAGGATCCGGCAGCGCATGTCCCAGTATCGCCAGCAGCTCAGCGAGGTGCGGAGCACCTTTGCCGGTAATTCGTGGGTGACTGTGGAGGCAAGCGGCAATGTGGAGTCTGTGCGGAACAACGTCTTCGCTGTGCTCGACCCTTTGTACTTTGCGCAAACCTCCAAGAAGGCGCCGAAGTCGTGGTGGAAATTCTGGTGAGAGCACGAGTACCGCCAGCAGGCCGACGGTGGAGGTAAAGGTGGTGAATGAGAAACGTAGAAAAGGCGGATTGGGGATGTCGTGCTCCCAGAAGAGTGCGAACACAGGACTGCCGCAGGAGAGATGGACGGAGGAGATGCGACGGAGTGGACTTCAGTGGCTGCGCCTTACTGTCGTAGCTTTTGCTCTTACGGCTGCGCTCGCGTATGAAGATACACGGACGTATGTGTACGTGTCTGTATTTCTCTGTTCTCTTGTTATCGAATCGACGTCCTTTCTTTCCACATGCATGCGCTGCTGTACTCATGCGTTCGTTGGTCGGCGCATCGATGCACTCACAGACACACAGACACATACACGTGCGCAAAACAAGGTGCGGCTGTTGCTTGCTGGAGTTTCTGCAGACCGCCCTTTGTTGTGTATGTGCGGGAGGGGCGTCTTGAGGGTTGGCTCCTGGCAACGGAAGAAGTGCAAGAGGACGGGGGGCGAGACTAACGAATGCCTATTTGCTTTTCACTGGCCTTTGACCGCACTGCCATGCTGTGACTCCGCTGATGAAGGAGAGAGGGTGTGTGCTATCGTCAGCGACAGGAGGTGGTAATAACAAGACCGCAGCGCCACGAACGCGCCCACACAGCGCATCGCCTGCAAAGCTCCCCCGGGGGGGGGCTACCACACGGGTCGCGCGTCACGCGCAACGCAGCGCTTATTTCGGCTCATCCCTCCATGTGGTCACTTTTGTTTTGCGTGACCAGGCGGCGCACGACGTGATCGTCGCATGCTCTCGGTTCTCTCTTCTCTTTTTCTTCTCTTAGTTGCTGTTTCGGGTGCATCAACGCGTTCTCTTTCTCCTCCCTTGTCCTGTGCACCCCTTTCCCTCTCCAGCCCTCTGCCCTGCCCACCCCCACCGACAGGGCGTTGGCCCGCCATCTTGCCAAGGACGACTCCACACATTTTTGTGCACCGCTGCTGTATTTCAGTCGTCCGGGCTGCCTGGACAGAGACTTCCGCGCGAAAGCCAAAAGGAAAGAAAAAGAGAAGCCGCGCACAGAACCGACTGTGCGTACACAGACACACGGACACACAGGCCTGGCACACTTGGAAATGGGCTTCTTCTTTCACCGCTCCCCGGCGGCTCTGAAGAAGGGCAAGGTGGTGCTCTTTGGCTGCAGCAACGCGGTAGGCCAGCCGCTTTCGCTCCTACTCAAGGTGAACCCGCACGTAGAGGAGCTTGTGTGCTGCAGCACCCCCGCTGACGGCGACATGCCCGGCTCCGGCATCGCCGCAGACATCTCTCACATTGACACACTGCCGAAAGTGCATTACGCCACCGACGAGGGGCAGTGGCCGGCGCTGCTGCGCGATGCACAACTTATCCTTCTGTGTTTCGGCAGCAGCTTCGACCCGCTCCGCCAAGACAGAGACATAGCCCTCAAAGCAGCCGCTCCGACGATGCGTCGCGTCATGGCCGCCGTCGCGTCCTCTGACACGAAGGGAAACGTGGCTGTCGTGTCGAGTCCTGTGAATGCCCTCACCCCGCTCTGTGCAGAGCTTCTGAAGGCGTCGGGAAAGTTTGACCCCCGCAAGCTGTTCGGCGTCACCACGCTCGATGTGATACGGACTCGGAAGCTGGTGGCAGGAACGCTGCACATGAACCCATACGACGTGAACGTGCCCGTTGTGGGAGGGCGTGGCGGCGTGACGGCGTGTCCGCTGATTGCCCAGACTGGCCTTCGTATCCCTCTTGAGGACATTCTTCGCATATCCGGCGAGGTGCAGAGCTACGGGGTACCTTTTGAAGTCGCAGCGGGTGCGGACTCGCACGACGCACTGAGCACGGAGGTCGCACCGCCGGTGGCTCTCGGGCTTGCTTACGCCGCCTGCGACTTCTCCACGTCACTGCTCAAGGCGCTTCGCGGCGATGTCGGAATCGTCGAGTGTGCTCTAGTGGAGTCCACGATAAGGTCCGAGACGCCGTTCTTCAGCTCACGAGTGGAGCTGGGTCGTGAGGGCGTGCAACGCATTTTTCCTATGGGCGCACTGACGTCCTATGAGCACGAGCTCATCGAGAGAGCAGTGCCGGAATTGACGAGGGATGTGCAGGCAGGGATCGAGGCTGCCACGAAGTTTTGACGGCCCTGAGTGTGGCTGCTGAGGAAACGGCGGTGGACACGAGAGGACGAGTGGGGTTCGGTAGGCAGTTCTGGGCGTCTTTTGTGAGGTCGTCTCCACCCCCGCTGTTCGCGCTTGAAGCCCACGATCGTCGTTGAACGTGTATGCCTCTCTGTATTGGTTTCGTTTCACAAGGCTCACAGAGCGCGCACAACCGAAGGGAGCAGGGCGGAGTGTTACTGTTCTTGATAAATCCTTCGTTGAGAAGCACCATTGCTGCGTGCCTGGTGTTGGCTTTCTGACAAACATGGAGCCGTTGCATTGGTGGTCGTCTCTGCCGCTGCCCCCCCCCCTTCCCCGTCTATACGTGAGTACGTTCGTGTGTGTGCTATCCGCGGCTTCACAACGCTTGCTTGGTGCAAGAGGGTTGCGGCGCTGCGACCGTCATAACACGGCGGACAAGGCGCACGCGCGCACACCACAGGGTCACGACATATCACGAGCGTAATCGCATCCGCACGACGCGGCCAACACACTACTCTCTCTCTCTGCCGATCCCCCTCCCCCTTTCTCTTTGCTTTCACATGTGCACCTCCGCCTCTACAGGTTTCTCTCACGAATCTAAGCGAAAACACAGTTCACCGCCGCAACTACATCGCAGTCCTCCCCGTGCCGTACAATCCATCTCGCCTTCCCACTCTGAGCACATACACCCACATTCCCACATTTTCTTTTGCGGTCTTTCATAATGCGCCGCTCTCAGGCATCCTTCTTCCGTGTCGCTGTGCTCGGTGCTGCCGGTGGCATCGGCCAGCCCTTGTCGCTCCTTCTCAAAAATAACAAGTACGTGAAGGAGCTGAAACTGTACGATATCAAGGGCGCCCCTGGTGTGGCTGCAGACCTCTCCCACATCTACACCCCAGCGAAGGTGTTTGAGTACACGAAGGACGAGCTCTCAAAGGCAGTCGAGGACGCTGACCTTGTGGTGATTCCCGCTGGCGTGCCCCGTAAGCCGGGGATGACGCGCGACGACCTCTTCAACACGAATGCCAGCATCGTGCGCGATCTCTCAAAGGCTGTCGGCAAGGCCTCACCGAAGGCTATCATCGGTATCATCAGCAACCCTGTCAACAGCACTGTGCCCGTGGCTGCTGAGGCGCTGAAGGAGTTCGCGTACGATCCTGCGCGCCTCTTTGGCGTTACCACACTCGACGCTGTCCGTGCCCGCACCTTCGTCGCAGAGGCGCTCGGCGCAAGCCCGTACGACGTTAACGTCCCTGTTATTGGCGGGCATAGCGGTGAGACGATTGTGCCGCTGCTCTCGGGCTTCCCGTCGCTGTCGGAGGACCAGGTGCGGCAGCTGACGCACCGCATTCAGTTCGGTGGTGACGAGGTGGTGAAGGCCAAGGAAGGTGCGGGCTCGGCGACGCTGTCCATGGCGTACGCGGGCAACGAGTGGACGACGGCGATACTGCGCGCCCTCAATGGCGAGAAGGGTGTCGTGGTCTGCACGTACGTGCAGAGCTGCGTGGAGCCGTCGTGCGCCTTCTTCAGCTCGCCGGTATTGCTGGGCAAGCGGGGTGTCGAAAAGATCTACCCTGTGCCGACGCTGAACATATACGAAGAGAAGCTGATGTCCAAGTGCTTGAAGGTTCTGCCGGGCGACATCAAGAAGGGCATCGAGCTCGGCAACTGGTAAAGTTGACGCCTCCTTCGGAAGCTATTCGATGATGCGACGGTGTTTTACAGGCACGCAGCTGCAATGATGCAGTGACGTTTGCCGCTACGATGGGTAGAGGGCTCAGCAGCGGATTGGCACAATGATGCGGCGTCGTTGATGCGACCCTTTTTGGCGTTTGATTGCTCCCCCGCTCAGCGCCCGGCCATGCCGCTGCCTCTCCTCTACCCCTCTCCTTCTTTTTCTCTGCCTTGCTTTGGCTGACGCCCAGCAACTATTTACACTGCGGAAAACGGTCTCGTACGCGTCTCCCCGCCCCGCTTTTTCCCCTCCCCCTCTCTTTCCTCCCCCAAGCATTTCGTAGCCTCTTCGTCTCTGGCCTCGTTGTTTACATATATATGTGTGCGGTGTGTAGCCCTTGTGCCTATGTGCTGTGTAGGTGTCTCTCCCTGTCTGTCTGCGTGCCTGCGTGCAGGCAGCGATCGTCTCTTCGCCAAGATTTTTCGATTTGTTGTTTTGCCGCTCTTTCTGTCGTTTGAGGAGTGTTGGAGTGCAACGCACAGCATCAGCCACAGACACCTACACGCACGCAAAACTTTGGAAAGGCTCGCACACATATGTCGTCACGACGCTGATGCGAGGTAATCGATCTAAATGTGTGACAGGCCGGCGGTGGAAAGCAGATGAAGAGGGATGCTTGCCCCACGCCTCACGAACGCTGTGCATAGCCACCCAGGAGAAAGCTAAGAAGATGCCATCCTTCGGAAGCAAGCAGGTGTTTTCTACCGCCTCCGACCATCTCTGTAAGCGTCCGTGCTTCAATATCTTTTCTGCGGAAGCGCTTGTGATGCGGGCATGATCTCCCCTCCTTCTCCTTTTATTCTGACCATCCCTCCATAGAACGGCTATAGGCGAGTCCCTGGACCGTCTCATCGTCCCTCCCATTTCTCTTCTCTCCTCCCCACGCCTTCGCCGCCGCCACACCATCTTCTCTGTCACCTCTGAACAGGGCTGCCGCAGCGCGGGGATGCAGAGGGAAAGTGCGAGAGTAGGCGATGAAACAGGGATATGGCCAATGAGCTGCATGGGAGACAAGCGATTGGAGAAGTGCTACGCAGGGAGGGGGGACTGAAAGTGAAAGCAATACGAGCCAGTGACTTCGCGCGAGGAGGAGAGAGGTACGAAGAATCACCAGACTCTTTCAGCGGAAGTCAGAGACCCCCCTGTGCTGCGATGTGCAGAGCTGCGCCGTTCGACATGTAATTGTCTTCCCCCTACTGTGATTCCTTCTGTGCTTGTGGGTGTGAAGGGTGTTGAACTTCCTCCTGCTGCCTCTCTCTCTCATGCCTGCCCTCTGACGTACCTTTTTGCGACTTCGAGCGTCACACGATCTGTTCTTTGCACGCATGTGTGTCTCCGTCATCGTCGTTTTGTGTTCGTCCGGTGGTGGCGGTGGCGCTTATCCGGGCTGAAGAAAATGATCGCGTTGAGAGCGGAAGGACAGTGCCAAAGAGGGAGAGACACCGCAACAGGGGCCTCCTTCTCCCCTTCCCCCCGACGCACAAGGGAGCTGTGCTATGCCTACTGGGAGCGTGTGTGTGTGTTCACACACACTCGTTTTCCTGCGGCCGACGTGTGCGTGCGTGCGTGCGTGTTTGCGGGAGGGTAGGAGGCGGGGAGGTGATGAATACACGTATATATAAGAATGTGCAAGTGCCAGCGCCCCCCCCCCTCCCCCTACCCTCTCTCTCCCTCTTTCTCCCTTTCGGCGTCTGCACCAGTGCAAGCTGGCACGCACACATGCCTCACAAGCGTGCGGCGCTTCACCAAGTGCTGGCCCTCATCACGGTTTGCCGCGTGTGGACAGAGAGCGACGCCAATGATGAAGGGAAGCGCGTAGGGGTCTGCTGCCGCGTCCTCTGTGCCGCCAAGCGAACGACGTGTTCTGGGGCCGGGCACTTCGCTATGGTTCTCACCTCGGTGCTCGTGCAGGCCAGGGCGCACAGTTCCAGCGCAGCTATGTACTGTATCTCCCTCGCTCACTTATGCACAGTGTGCCTCTGTACGAAAGCCACTGTGCGCGCCATGGCAGTGATGGAGAGCGAGCTGCACCTTCTCCCTCTTGCTTTCTTTCTTCCTCCCATGCTCCTTCTTTTGTTGGGGGTGGGGGAGGGTGCGTGTCCCTCCATCGCCTGTATCGCGGGCGTCTATTCCCGCACTGACTTACCCCCGCTGGTGTCTCCGTTTCGTATTTTCGTGCCCGGCCGATTCGCTGTAAGACGCTCCCGCTTTCGCCTGTGCGTGTGCGCCTGCGCTTGCAGAGGTTCGCGTGCACGTCTTTCTTTTTGCTCTTCGACATGCTTTTGTTTTTTTCTTTTTTCCTTCCCTCAGGGTCTATAAACAAGGAAACGCGAAGAGAGGCAACAAGGGGATCGACAATGACCTGTGCGATAGGCGGCACACAGACTGCGTCGTGGGCTCTCCGACTCTCTGCGTGACTGCCCCTCCCCTCTCGTCGTCCACCCGGTTGCCACCTCTTCCTGTTCTCGCTCTCTATCTGTCTCGTTTCTGCGAGCCATCCGTCAAAGAATCTCGATAGCTCTGGTCTATCATTTTCTTGCATATTTTTACACAAGCCCTCTTTGCTTTCTATTTCATCAGCTTCGCGTCTGGAGTGTTGAGATCCTCCTGTCCTCGCCGATGACTTCCACCACCGCACAGCTTCTGATCCCAGTCCTCTGTGCCCCTTCATCCCGCCGTTTATATGAACGCGTCGCCATCTGCGCTCTTGAATGAACGTTACCGAGCAAGTGCGTTAGAAAAGTGGTAGCGAAACCGTATGACATTCTGCACTGTGTGCTTGTGTGTTTTCCCGCCCCCCTTCTTTCTTGTTCGACCATACCGGGCGCGTCAGCACGTTCTTGCGACTCAGCACCGGGTGTGCGTGTGCCTCACTCTCTGGAGTGCCAATCACGTCGTAGAAGGCGGAGAAAAGGTAAACGGGAAGGACACGATCATTCGAAGTGGCACGCATGATGTATACATGTATAAAAGAAACGTCTGCGTGCCCCCCTCCCCCCGTTCTACACCCGCGGTCTTCTACATGTGTGCAGGCAGAGTTAGCGGTGATGGTAGCCTGCCCGGTCGTGGTAGCCAGCGCGGCATGCGTGCACATTTGCCTGGTTCGTTGTGTGTTCGCTGGCACCCCGTGCCGCGCACGATGACGCGTGAGCTGTGTGGTTTGTGTGCAACGCCCATTCGGAGATCGCACGATGAGGGTTTCTCGATGAGGTCATGCGGGGCTTTACGTGGGGACAGCGTCCGCGCTTCCACGACCACCGACCATCGGACATGTTCGCCTGCTGCCTCAGCGTCTCTCTTCTGCTCTTTTTCTGTTGCTGACCCGCCACGCCGCCGTCCTTTGTCGCCGGGCAACGCGTGCGCTTCATCTTTCCTTCTTTCCCTTTCCTTAGCCTCCTCCACTTACCCATCGCACCACGTCGCAGCACCCAATGAAACAATCGACCTTAATTCGCTTCAAAGTCACTGTCTTGGGCGCCAGCGGGGCCATCGGCCAGCCGCTCGCTCTGGCGCTCGTACAGAACAAGCGAGTCAGTGAGCTGGCCCTCTACGACATTGTGCAGCCGCGCGGCGTCGCTGTCGACCTCTCCCATTTTCCACGCAAGGTCAAGGTTACGGGGTACCCGACAAAGTGGATTCACAAGGCTCTAGATGGAGCGGATCTCGTTCTGATGTCGGCTGGCATGCCCCGCCGACCCGGCATGACCCACGATGACCTCTTCAACACAAACGCCCTCACTGTAAACGAGCTGAGCGCGGCGGTGGCGAGGCATGCCCCCAAATCCGTTTTAGCCATTATTAGCAATCCACTCAACAGCATGGTCCCTGTCGCCGCAGAGACGCTGCAGCGGGCTGGAGTGTACGACCCTCGCAAGCTCTTTGGTATCATCTCACTGAACATGATGCGGGCACGCAAGATGCTGGGTGACTTTACTGGCCAGGACCCGGAGATGCTGGACGTGCCCGTCATTGGCGGGCATAGCGGGCAAACCATAGTTCCTCTCTTCTCGCATTCTGGAGTGGAGTTGAAGCAAGAGCAGGTTGAGTACCTGACGCATCGCGTACGCGTGGGTGGCGACGATGTGGTGAAGGCGAAGGAGGGCCGTGGGTCTTCGTCGCTGTCGATGGCGTTTGCGGCTGCGGAGTGGACAGACGGGGTGCTGCGTGCGATGGACGGCGAGAAGACTTTATTGCACTGCTCTTTTGTCGAAAGCCCGCTGTTTGCTGATAAGTGCCGCTTCTTCGGCAGCACCGTGGAGGTGAGCAAGGAGGGAATTGAGCGGGTGCTGCCACTGCCTTCGCTGAACGAGTATGAGGAGGAGCAGCTGGACCGCTGCCTCCCGGACCTGGAGAAGAACATCCGCAAAGGGTTGCTATTCGTGGCGGAAAACGCGGCCACCTCGACACCCTCGGCCGCCTTGCCCTAGAAGAGTTGGCGGTGCCACGTAAGGTGCGTGATACAGCATGAGCACGTGCCGCATTCTCCTCTCTCCTCTTTGCTGCTCCTTTACTCCTCTCCATCCCTCTCGAAAACGCACAAACACGCCAGTGCATGCCCACCATCGCACCAATAGAAAAAAAGAAGAAGGAACGGATGTATGTGCGTGTGTGTGGGTGGGTAGGTCTGTCGCCAATGGGTGCGCCACAGCTCGAGAGCAGTGTAGGACGACGGCGACTGACGCGCTCGGACGCTCGGTATCGGAATCAGTTGCACCTCCCTCGGTGCCCCCCCTCCCCTCCCCCTGCTTAAGCACAGCCAGCCGGCCCTCTCGGGGTTGTTCTCTTTTCTCCCGGGTGCGTTCATGTGTGTGTGTGCGCGCCGCCCTTGCTGGGACGCTATTCAGCGAATCCCTTCGTCCCCGCTGGACGAATACTCTTTTGTCTTCTCTCCATTTCGTGTGTGCGCGCGTGCCCTTGACATCCTCTCCTCTCCTCATTTTCCTCAATCTACGTTTCTAGCATGCCTCTCCCTCGCTACCCTTTTCTGTGCACGCATGCACAAATTCGCTGTTGGTGATGATGTCCTCGCCCTTCTCTCACTCTCTCTGCAGGCGTCCACGTCGCTCTTACTTTGGCACATGAGCACACGCACACACACACCAGATGCACTCGCCCGCATGGGTGCGCTTGCGTGTGTTTATGTATGTTGCTGCATTGAGTGCCAGCGGCAAGAGCGGAAGATGGCGAGGGATGTCGGCAAAACGACGTGGTAATGCGGAGTGCGTCAAGGTACTCTCCGCCATTCTGATGATATGCTTCACCTACCTTTTATCTTTCATTTGTCGCCATTATGTTCTTGTCGTCTGAGACTTCGCGGAATCGAGTCATTTTACCCGTTTGCCTCCCCCCCCCTTTGCTTACCCACCACGACAGGGATCCCTTGTGCGACGAGAAAGGGGGTATATGTAAGTCCAGCTGCTTTTGGGCAGCCTACCCCGATGCTGTCTTGGCAACAACAGAGTTTTCATGGATGGCATTGGCATCGCTAGGGGTATCGAGGTCGCGAGCGGATGGATACGAGATTGGTATGCCCTTCCACGGAAATAAGACGCACGCCCGCGAGGCGGAGTGGGGAACATGTGTTGCAGTGCGTCATCCTTCTGTTTTGACATCACTCTCTCTCTCGCGCCACCTTTTGTTCTGCGTTTTCGCCGTCACTCCATCTCTCCCTCGAGGCTGAAGATGCTCAATCTCCATCGAGGGCAACACGATATTTGAAACCACCAAGGTGCGGAAGTCACGCCACACACAGACACGCGTGCGCTCATCCAAGTGGGCCGTGTTCCGCAACACAATCAAGCACAGATGGCGAAAGAAAAAGTAAGCAGGCGAAGAAAAGTGCATGCATGGCATCACACCGAGAGCAGCCAACACGGAAGTGGAGTAGAAGTACAGAGAGCTGGGCACTCTTGTCAGTTCATCGCAAAGGTAGGCGTGGAGGGCAACGAAGGAAAATCGTGGGTACGCCATGGTGCGCACAAAGGCGAGGCGTCGGGAGAATTCATCCGCGCCGATGTATATCTTGTTCGCCGTTCCTTTCCTTGCTACCTCCTGCTGTGGTGGTGCGGCTCTGAAGTCCCCCGGTGCATCGTGAGCCGTTTCGTGGGGTAGCCAAGTTTTCTCTGTTATGTTTGCTGTCTCACTCTTTTAGACTTTCTCTTCTGCCCATTTCCTCCTCCTACCTCTCTCCTTTGGTGTGGGATCATCTCTCCGCGACAGGATCTTCGCGCGCGTGCAGTCAGCGACACAAAGACACCGAGAGAGCAGTGCTCGTATCGCTGACAGTTACGAACGTGTTTCTCATCTACAAGCAGTCTCTGGCGTAACCCAACCAACTCCCTCCCCCCTCCTCGGCACACACACACACACACACGGCCCGTGTTTCCTTTGCCTCGATTCCCCACTCTTACGACGTGCAAGCGCCTACACACTCACTCTGGTGTCTCCAGAGGTGCTTTTATGGGAGAGGAGGTGAGCTACAGGCTCTCTACGCGAAGGGCAGCGTACCTACACAACTGCGGTCGGCGCCGCTACCCATCCTCCACACAGACGCAGACACTGCCTTTGCCTGCGAGCGGGCTCTACTGCGCTAGCGCCACCAAGTATCACCTTGTCATCGAGAATCATGCGCTCCTCTGCGACTCGGCTGTTCCGCGTTGTCGTCCTTGGAGCCGCTGGCGGCATCGGCCAGCCCTTGTCGCTCCTTCTAAAGTGCAGCCCTCTAGTGACGAGTCTTTCGCTCTACGACATTCGCGGCGGACCAGGCGTGGCTGCGGACCTCTCCCACATTACGTCACCGGCAGAGGTGTCCGGGTTTTCCTCAGGTGAGCTGGAGAAAGCCGTGAAGGGAGCGGACTTGGCGCTGGTGGTGGCTGGCATCCCACGCAAACCTGGGATGACACGCGACGACCTCTTCCACACGAACGCCAGCATCGTGCGCGATCTCGCCATCGCCGTTGGCACGCACGCGCCGAAGGCAATCGTTGGTATCATCACGAACCCGGTCAACAGCACTGTGCCCGTGGTCGCGGAGACCCTGTGCAAGCTCGGCGTGTACGATCCTGCGCGCCTCTTTGGCGTTACCACACTCGACGCTGTCCGTGCCCGCACCTTCGTCGCAGAGGCGCTCGGCGCAAGCCCGTACGACGTTGACGTCCCTGTTATTGGCGGGCATAGCGGTGAGACGATTGTGCCGCTGCTCTCGGGCTTCCCGTCGCTGTCGGAGGACCAGGTGCGGCAGCTGACGCACCGCATTCAGTTCGGTGGTGACGAGGTGGTGAAGGCCAAGGAAGGTGCGGGCTCGGCGACGCTGTCCATGGCGTACGCGGCCTCGGAATGGTCCATCTCGATGCTCAAGGCTCTTCGTGGTGACAAGGGCATTGTCGAGTACGCTCTTGTGGAAAACGACACGCAGAAGCCCCACTCTCGCTTCTTTGGATGCGCAGTGGAACTTGGCACGCACGGCGTAGAGCGTGTGCTGCCGATGCCGACGCTGAACGCCTACGAGCAGCAGTTGCTGGACGCGTGCGTTCCTGCGCTCAGCGCTGAGCTCCGCAAGGGGGTCGACTTTGCCGTAAAGTCGCACCTCTCACAGGACAGTTGAGCAGCGAATGACGGCCCCCCGCACACGCACAGGCGCGCCGCCCTCCGTTGTTCCGTTTTGTTTTATTTCTTCGCCTTCACATGTTTTCCGTTGCTCTCGCTCTAGTTGTTCCGACGTGCACGGTTGAGAGGGGGAGAGAGGGGGGAGGCGAGGTGCCTGTCTCCCTTCTCTTCTTCGTTCGCACCCCTCCCGCTTGCTTTCCTCTCCCTCCCACACCGCCCCACCGCACAACGTCATCGCATTGACTTGTGCCACGGGTATAGGCGTACCCAAGAAATAGTGATGACGTATCTCGCCTCTCGTCTATCCCCACTTCTTCCCTCGCACAGTTGGCCAGTGAGGTGAGCCCCGCCCTCCCTTGACAGAGAAGGTTCATTATTGGACAACATCTGCAAAACTGGCCAGTTGACACATCGCATCGTGTGCGCCATGCTGGCGTCCCCCTCAGACACACGCCGGACCGGTCACAATGGCGTTGTGGCGCGATCCTGCACGCACTCTCCCCCTGCGGGTGAGCTCGTCGACCTGAATGCAAAACGCCTCCGCTCTGTCGGTCGCTGAGTTCGATGTGAGGACTACATGGTCCGTCAATCGATGCGGCATCACAGAGGTGTCATTGGGGGACCCCCATTGGAAAGACCCCGATGGGTCACGTTGTTGCACACCCAACGCAACCATCCTACACACGTGTCGCGAACGGAAGTAGATCTCCCCGACGCGCGCATTACGCAGCTCGAAAAGTGGTGAGCACAGGAGGCGCCTGGCAGTGGTTCTTCGGGATTTGTTTTACCTGGCGGGAGGAGGAAAAGACGAGCGGCGAGAGCCTCCCGCTTGTCTTGGAGCGACCTGAAAGCGCTGAGGAAGTCTCAGTCCCACATTGCCTTCCACGAACCCCGAACTCGGAGCTCCAACGCGCCGAAGGCAACACTGATGGATCTCCTCAGCGTCTCCTCCGCGGCGTGCAGGAAGCTGACCAGCAAGGTTGTGTCGGCTCAGGAATGCTGCTTCATCTTGCGAGAGGTGCGAACAGAGATTGCCGCACTGCGTGCACACACCCCACAGCAGCCCCAGCCATCGCCGATCGCGCCCCAAGTATGACCGCCGCGTTACAGGGCTGTCCTACCCACAATGCAAGGTCTACATGGCACAGGGCGCTGCGATGGCGCTCGCGTTTGAAACCCCTGGACTAGGGAGGGTACCGAAGGACTGTCGCACGTGGCACGCAGTTTACAAACGCCGCGGAGCCTGGGCCTCCGTGAAAAGCGGGCTCTTGATGGCAGTGGCGGTGTCGCCAAAAGGGCGAAGGGAAGCGGTCATGTGTTGCCGCGGTTACTGTCGTGGCGGTTGCTCAATCGTGGGACACAACTGAAGATGGTGTTGGTGGACGTTTCGGGAGGGTGGGGGGTAGCTCACGCAAGGTATTTGAGGCGCCACCACGTGGTGGCAGATGCCGAAGCCTGTGATCCCACGTAATCCTATTCACAGAGAATTCTTCTCTGGGCACGGTGAGCCGTTGTGTTGTTGCTCTTCCCCACGTCAGGACCCCCTCCCCCTCCTCCTTACTCTCTCTCTTTTCAGCTTCAAGTGAGGGGTCAGGGGCGATGCCCACGCCGCACGTCGCGGTACATCATTCATGCACTGGAACACTCCCTTCTCTCACTGCACCGCACGCGCTCATGCTTTGTGGTGGCGCCATGGCGGTGGTGATGAGGTGTACTGCTGGGCCGGCTACTGACGCCTCCTCCCCTTCCACTCCATACGCAGTATTCACCATCACCAGGGAGACTGAGTAGGGCATGCGAAGGGGTGGAAGGACTGGTGGAGCAGTGACGGGGACTGCTGCCGACAATGACACAATTGCCCATGCTCTTCTCGCTTGCTTTCCCGCATCTCTTCTCTGCTTTCTCGGCGACCTTGTGCGTCTGTGCCGCCATGCGTGCACACACAGAGCACAGAAATTACGTACATCTTTCCCGCCCCCTCTCTCCTGTGCATGCACGCACACTTCACTGCAGCTTTTGGATATCCTCCCCTCCTCGTTGCGGCTGCTGCGGAGAAGCGGCCATGGTGAAATACGTCGACACCGGCGCCGACACCGCCGCCGGCAGCAATAAAAAGATGCGCAAAGGCTTCAAGTCGGACCGCCTAGAGAACTACAAGCGCATGCTGGCCAAGAAGAGCGGCAAGACAGTCAGGGATGCCCCGACGTGCACGGCGCGACCCAAGGCACTGACGTTCGACGATTCCTCGCGCAGAGACTATCTGCTTACGCTGCACAAGAAGAAGAACGAACGACGTGTACAGGCTTTCGTGGACGCGAAGCGCAAACAGCGCAAGGACAGCGCCAAGACCCGGCGAGAGCAGCGCGAGGAGGCGCGACGGGCGTACAACAACTACGCTCGTGTGCCAATTTTACCTGACTATACGTACCGCCTGCCAAGGCAACAGGACGACATGTTCGCCGACGACGAGGAAGATGAGGGGAGAGAGGGGGAGGACGGCTACAGTAGCCAGAGCGCGGAGGACGGGGAGGGGGACGCCGACATACCGTGGATAAGCGTCGGCGATCCGGAGGCGGCCGCCGACGGCGCCATCGAGGAGTTGGAGGCCGAGGCATCGCAGAGGCGCCGGCGCGAAAAGCGGCTAGCGACTCTTTCGCACAGCGCGCACGCGATGCCCGGCGCTATGCTGGGCCAAGAGGCAGGCACCGCCGCCGACACGCACTTCCCTGTCGGCCCGTCCTCCTCCAGTGAGTTGGACGGCGAGTACGTGACGGTCGACGTGAAGCCGCTCTTTAGCACATCCAGCGGTGAAGAAGCGAGAACCCACAAAGGCGGTGCCGCGTCCACAAAGGCGCTGCCTTCCAACAACTTCGATGACCTCCCTCTTGTCGTCCGGCAGGAGCTTCACCGCCTGCGGCAAGAGACGAAGGGCCCCGCAAAGACGAAACCTCGGATGCGCATGATGAAGGAGCTGGAGAAAATTCGCAAGATCCGCAAGCACTCACGCAAGGGCCACGGCAAGCGCAAGGCCTCTGGCAAGCGTAAGAATCGCAAAAAGTAAGCAATGAATTCTTGGCCAGTAGGCGATGTGTGCGTCCATTCCGAGGGTCCCTCGCATCTCCCGTTCCTACAAGGCACCTGCCTCTTGAGGGGTGACTCTCCTGCCATCCGTTCTTCTGCCGTCTACCGCTGCTACTGCGTGGTCGCGATGCCTGGACTTTGCATGTGACGTCGTGTAATGGCTGTAATTCACAAATAATTTGCGCTCCAGAGACGGCGGCATCGGGAAGTGCGAGATCAGTGCCGACGCTGTGTTTTCTCCCCCGTACGGCCCCGCTCCTCTGCCTCCGACTCCAACTCTCTCTCTCTCTTGCATCGGCTGTGGTGCAACGGCGACGTACAGCGGAAAGGGTGTCGTAGCTCTTGAGCAGCAGCAATCAAACGAAATGTGTATGTGTGTGTCACTCTTCTCGCAGATGACGCGCCTCTCGAGAGCAGGGAAGAGCCGCACAACAGGGTGCTGCGCTTCTGCCAATAAACGAACTATGCGGGTCAAAGAAGCGGAGAATGTCTAGTGTGTGTTACGCCATGAGGCATGGCGCCTCCCTCCTCTTCTCCCCTACCTTCCTGAACCTCCGTTGCGCACGTTTGCTTCCTTTCCGTGCTCATCGCGCTGTGACAGGGATGGACGCACGCCATCGACACCAGACGCGCAGGTCGGTGCTCTGTTACTCGGACGTGCCAACTCTCTTAACCCCTTGCCCTTTCCCTCCGCCCTCGCTTACTTTCCTGTGCGCTTCGTTCCAGTACTCCGTACGCAGCCCCCCCCCCACACGCTTCGTCTACTTGCTGTCTTCACGAGTTCGTTTTCCAAACTAGTTTCACTGCCCCCTCCCCTCCCTCCCCCATCGCTGTGTCTCCGCCGTCGTCACCATCGGACCCGATAAGCACACTTTCCGTTATCACACGTACTCGTCTTCTGCGGCGTGCGTCGCCATGTCGTCGCGGTTCTTTGGCAAACACCAAAAGACACTTCACAACAGATCGCACAGCTCCTTCGACTCGCTGCCTCGCCATGCCGCATCCCCGCCACGCCCCCCACAGTACATGGAAGCCGACAAGGCAGTGCCATCCGTATCGAAGAGCCCCACCTTTGCATCCTCCCCGCCCTCGCCAAAGTGCCCTGCGCCATGCACGCATACCATGTCGCACACAAACAGCACCGTGCCGTCCAGCAAGCTTCCTTTCAGCAACAGTGTAACTGGCAACGGAGCAGTGTTGATAGGCGCGCTTGCATCTTTCGACTCGGAGGCTCCACGGGGCAGGCCACTCTCCGTTGCTGAAGATGGTGCCACGAGCGGCAGCAGCAGCGGTCTCTCGCGTGCTGCCGTGCTGATGAGCGCCCGCGGTGACGCATCTCCGCCCTTTTCCCCGCAGCCATCTGGCTCTGTTCTAGCAGTCTTCTGCCCCCTGACTTCAAAGGCGTGGCAGTCGGGCACCATACGCGACGGCATCGCAGTCGACGCGGACATGACGTCTAAAGTTAGCACTATATCCCCGCATACAGGTCTGCAATCGCCACTCTTCTTTTCGTCGGGTTGGTCGCAGCAGAGCGTCTCGGCGGCGGCACAAGGCACGCCACCCTCCTTCATGGGTACCCCGGGGCAGTCTCTCATCAGCGCTGGGGCTGAAGACAACGACGAAGACACGGTGCACAACCGCGGCATCATGCACTCCCCCAACCACTCCGTGAGCCTTTTGTCGGCACCCAAGGCTTTCATGGCGGTCTACTCTGGGCAGTCGCCGAAGCCTTTAGCGATGAAATTCAACGGCTCGCCTGTCTTCGAGGTTTCTCTTACGACACCACCCAGCATCAGGGCGCCGCGGACGGGGGCGGCGAGGGGGGCCGGCGCCACGCCAGCTCCATCCTCGTGCTTGCCGTCGGAGTCGTTGGAGCAGTATTCGCTGTTGCGGTCTCCGATACTTCACCCTTTGACACCGCTGTCCATGTCACCCAGTGCACCTCTCTCACCGGGGTTCGGCAGCATTGCGAAGACTGAGCAGACGCAGAGTCGACTCTCGCGCCATCGCCTAGCAGCTTCAGCCGGGTCCGAGAAGCTTCCTGTGAGAAGGAGCAACGAGATGCAATCGCGCGGGGCCGCGGTTGCGTCGCCGCCGCACGCTGCTGTGCCATCCGTAAACAGTAATCGTGAAACACTCGATGATCATCTCGTCTCACCCCCGCGGCGCAGCTATTGCCGCCCACTGCCCAGCCTGAATGAGGCGTCGCTCTCGTCGTTCTTCGCCGTGCACGATGCGGGGCTCCACGCTAACCTTCCGAGTGCCCAGGCAAGCGAAGAGGATGCGGCAGATCGAGCCACCAGCGCCACTCTTCCCCGCATCTGTTCGTCCGAAGAGACGGACGCAGAGGAAGGTGTTGCTGCCGCCTTTGCTCATGATACCACGGATGATCCTTTTGAAGCCTTCTGGGACATTTCGCCTGCAGCACGGTGGGGCAGCAGCGCCACAGAGATGCCGCCTCACATCACGACATCATCAGCGCCCTTCGAAACGGGGTCTGCGTTCTGCAGCGTCACTGCCTTCGCGTCAGAGACCCATGAGAAAGACAACCATCCAAGCGAAGTGTTGAACCAGAACAACCGCCTCTCCTCTCTCTCCATGGCGAACCAGCGCAATACCATAGTGCATCGATTCTCAGCGGCACATCAGCGCAACTCAGTGAACAGATCCGCCGATACTCAGCGTACGGCGAGCAAGGCAACGACGCTGCAGCAACGCCAGCGACGTTTCTCCCTGCAACAGGAGGACACCATTGAAATCAAGCGAAGGAGCTACGTGTGAAGACACCTGTGCCCCACAGCGCTGTTCCGTTCGCTGGCCCCCCCCCCTTCCCTCTCCTCACTGTCTCTGACTGCCTTACTCAAGTTTCTTTTACTTTTTTTTTGGCCTCTTCCGTTTTTCGTTGTTTGCGTCACCCTTTGGCACACTTGGATGTTTTCTTCGCTCTCTTCTGGCGTCTGTGGTTTCTCGTTCACCATCACCACCCCCTCCCCCTTTCCCTCTCTCTTTCATAAAGTCCCTTGCGTGGGTGCGTGTGCTGGAAACGGGACCTGTCGCTCCTGTTGAATGGCTCTCTCCTTCCCTCTGCATCCCCTTCCTCCGTCAGGTGCGCCTCTCTCCCGGTGTATGCGCGGATAAGGAGGGGGTGTATGGGCGTATGGGGGCAGGGACGTGACGGGCAGACGCTGCCGAGCGACATAGATGTCGCCCCTCCCTCTCTCTCCTCCGCCGAAATGTTGTTCTCTCTCGTTGCGGTGTGGCCGCGCCCCTCTCGAAAGCGTGTGTTTGCTCTTCAGCGTCATTTTCTCTGTTTCTTGTCTATCGGCTTCCCTTAGCGTGTTGAACTCCGATGACTGCACACCGCTTTCTCTTCCCGTTCTTTTTTTTCTCTGTTCTCGCTCCTTGTGTTACACATGAGTCGAGGTGCACACGGTGCCGTCACTGCCGCAGAGCTTCTCCACTAGGTCGTCGCCAGCACCTCCTCTCTCTGTTAAGAGGCAGAAGAGTGCAGGCCTGTGTAGTCCACAGGTGGGGTGCAGCGAGACCCCCACGCCCCTTCTGAAAAAAAAAGAGGAGGCATCAACGGAGAAGACCAAAACGGAAAAGAAATGTCGCTGCTTGGCGCAGCAGCAGCAACAGCAACAGCAGCAGCAGCAGCAGCAACAGTACCGCTCTCTCCTTCTCTCCTTCTCTCTCTTGTTTTGTTTTTCTCTGTGAAGCGTTGCGCTTTTCGTTGTCTCCGTTGTGTGTGTGTGTGTGTGTGTGGCACATAAGCAAGGATTGCACGGGCGCCTCGGCTTGCTTTGCGTGTGTCTTCGTGAACGCGCGAGCAGCTCTGTTGGTTTCTTTTCAGCCCTCGCGTGACTTTTTTGGGCCTCGGACGATGGGAAGGTTCGCTGGAGATGATCGCG
Source organism: Leishmania mexicana MHOM/GT/2001/U1103 (assembly GCF_000234665.1). NCBI lineage: Eukaryota > Euglenozoa > Kinetoplastea > Trypanosomatida > Trypanosomatidae > Leishmania > Leishmania mexicana. Next base: position 59,843 of record NC_018337.1, read on the forward strand.
CTGGCGGTGTCCATCGTCGTGGATAGTCTCGCGTCTCTTCGGCTGGCCGCGCCTCTCACTCATCGCCGTTGAGTTGCCCTGGGTGTCGCCTCTTTTTTCTTTGTTTGTTTTCGTTGTTGTTCCCTTCGCTTGGTCGCCCCTCCTGGGATGTCTACTCATGTACGTGTGTGCCGCTTCTCAGCGCAAACGTCTGCTGTGTGCTGTATGTGGCTTCTTTTCACCTCTACGGTGCGTGCTTCCACTTCCTCAGCCCCTCCTCCTATTGGGTCCGCGTGTTTCCGCCGCGCAACGTTTCCTTGTGTGCTCCAACGCACTCAATTAACGCGGTGCTTATATATGTAGGCAGGTGGTAGAGAGAGAGATGGGAGGTTGGGGAGGAGGAGGGGGGTCGCACCCCGTCGCAGCGGCTGCCCCTTTCCTCTTCTCAGACGAACACAAGCACGCACAGATTCACACAGCTCATGAGCGCAGTCGCACACGCACGAAATTGCAGAAACAAACCGTCAGTTGAGGTTCTCCAGAGGCGCGCGTGCGTCATGGTGCGCGCTCCGGGTATTGGGGATGCGGTCACGCGCGCCTCTGCTTTCGCACTGCTGGTCTCGCTCCTTTTGCTTGTTTTCGTCTACGGTGCCTTTTTCACGTTGCTCTGTGTGCGTGTGTGCGTGTGTGTGTGCATGTATGCCTGTATTGCCTGTTTACTTCGTTGCGTATTTTCGTCTCTTTGCATCTGGGTCTTTCCTCATCCCTGGCGCACGCCTGCTCGCTCTTTGTGTGTGTGCCCCTCCCTCTCTTTTTTCTTCGTTTTTTCCCCCGTTGTGTGTGGCTCCCTTCTGTGCTTGTCTGTGGGTGGATTGTTTTCCGTACGGGATCACACGGTAACCCCCCTCCCCCTCCCCCACGTTCCGCTCGTTTGAATCATGAAGGGCTTAAATCCAAACATAACATTTAAAAAGGTAAAGACTTGTGCCAGATGGAGAGATGCGACCTGCGGATCTCGCTCGCAAACAAAAGTGAGGGAGCGAGTAACGTGGTGAGGGGAAAAGTAGCAGCGAAGACGTGCGCTCAGGCGTCTTCCGCAACCGGTGCTGCAATCTTTGCTTCTGTATCTCGGAAGGGTTTCGTTTCACGTGGGCGTTTCTGGGCGTTTGTGTTTTGAGTTGATGTGCATCGTGCTGATGTCGTGTGACCGCTTTTTTCTCTTGTCTCACGCCACTCTCTGCCATTTGACGCAGCTCACACGTCGAACGCATCCACCTCTCATAGATGCGGCCCTGTGCCTTTCTATTTTTTCTTTTTCCCCCTAAGTTTTCTCGGATGCTTCTACGGACCCCTGCCTTGACCCCCCCCCTCTCTCTACGCGCCGCCACATGTTACAGCTCTGTGCTCTCGTCAGCCTCTCGGCTTTCGCTCGCTAATATGCCGCCTCTCTCTAGATCCTCCCGCTCTGCCTCCCCTGCATCCGCGCACACGTGTGCGGGAGTCATTCCCTCCCTTCCTCCACATTCCCGTCGGTCTGCCAGTGTGCGTGTGCTGTGTGTTCGCGATGGGGGGCAGGGGTGATGGGCAGTGAGGTGCTGAGACACACGACTTGATGTTTGATTTTTTTTTTCGTATTTTTAATGTTTCCTTTTTGCGTGTGTATGGTGTACGGGTATGCTGCGTTGCGTTGCTCTCTCTCTTCCTCTCGCTATCGATTTTCGCTCCCGCTACACGTCTTCTCTCCTCTCTTCAAGTTTCCATGCTTGAGTGTCGCCTTGTCTTGCTTTCCCCCGTTTGCTGCGCTTCGCTCTCTCTCTTCGCGTCTTTGCGTTGCTCGCTCAACAAAGTACGGATACCATCATGAGCCTGGTGTTCCTCGGAACGGGCTTCGTAAGCACGGCGCCTGCTTGCAGGTGCCCCCACCTCCCTCCATCCTTACTCTCAGTGCCCTCGCATCGTTCTCCTTAGTGCGGCGGCGTAATCGGCGCATGTGTGAAGAGCTGGCCAGCTCAGGGGCCGGGGAGGAGAGGGGGAGGGTTGGAGTTGATGCAGAGGGAGGCGGCCCTGCGTGGGTGGACATCTGCTGTGCATGTGTGTGTGTGGGTGTTTATGGGAGGTTGTCCCCCCCCCCCAAAGTCGCCCACTCCACCTCTCCTCTTATTCATCTCCCCACCCACCCAAAGAAACGAAGCGAATCGGTACAACGCCGAGGTGCGCGAGAGATGGCGTACACACGGACTCGATGCGATGTCCCGTGCATCACCTGTGGACCCCCTCGCTTTCTCTCCCCTCTACTCCCACGGCCTCATGTTGCACTGCCCAGCTCACTTCCTCATTACGGCACACACACACACACACCACCTTCCCCTCTCTCGCTTGGCACGTCATCTATTCGGCGGTACCGACGGGCACCGGCACTGTCGAGTACACTCCCAGGACACGTCGCGCGCACACACACACATAGCTGACGATTGTGCAGGCGAGCGTCAGTGTGCTATCTAATAGCGCTGACGTCGCAGTTGCTTCGTTGGAGAGAGAGAGAGACGGCAGTAGCCACGCACCAACAGCAGCAAGCGGCGGAGGGAGAGAGAGAGTTCCGTCGCAGTAGGACTCACTGCCGCACGCGCACCATATCTGATAGGTAAAGCTAGTCAGTGGGAATGAGGTCTGCGACCGCGTTGCATGCTGCGCGAAGGTGCACACGACGCACGCGGCTGTCGGTCATGAGTGCATATGTAATCCCTCGTCGCTGCTGCGCCTCCGCCTCCGCCTTCCCCTCTTCACCTCTGTCCGTCTCAGCGGTGGACGCGCCAACTCTGCACCCAAGCGTCGCATCCGCTCACATGCACGCCAGCTACCTCCTGGCGCAGCTCTTGAGCGCGGAGATGCCATCCACACTGGAGGCGTTTGCGTCGCTGACGGAAGAGTGGTGGGGGCTTGTCGAGCGGCTGGTGCAACTGCCGGTGGTCGCTGCCGATCTGGGCCAGTTACTGTTGGAAACTGCACACACAGACGGGGCCCAGCGTGATCATGGCAGCGCAGAGTTCGAGGAAAAGGTTATTGCGCAGTGGGAGGAATGGGTCTGGTCCAGTGTCCCTCGCACGGTGCCCGCCCCTGCTGCACGCGAGGCAGCTGTAAGCGAAAGTGCTTTGCCTGTTTCCCCTCCCGACATCCTCTCCTTTACGCAGTTTGCGGATCTTCTGCACTCTTACGACCGCTATCGTCTAGGGGTCCGCTGGGGTGCGTCCCGCAACAGCGGAGACTGGGCCTCACATGGAGGGGCCGCCGCTGCCGCTGCCTACTACCGCCGACGTTACTTCCTCCACCCGTGGCACGGCATGCACTGCCCTGCCGGCTCGGCCGAGCAAATGCCTTACGTGCATGTTCTTCAATGGATGTTGGCGCGGAAAGGAGGCAGTGCCGAGGCGTTGCCAACCGCGGCAGAGCTGTGGGAGCGCCACCGCGCACTGGAACCGTTCCAGCCATCCTCGTCTTCGTTCAAGGCCTTGGATGTGTGCTGTCAGAGCGGCTACGTGTCGGACTTGCTCATCCGCGCTGGGGCCGGGGTCGTGGTGGCAGCCGATGCCGACCCTGCCGCACTCGCCAACGCAGAGTCTACGTATCATGAGTGCGTGCGTGAAGGCGGAGGGAGAAGCCGGAATGCTGTACTGTACACCCGCCGCTGTGAAGGGTTGCCTCGGCCAACAGCGACGCGCGCCGGCCGTAGCAGCAGCACCCCGTCCACGCCACAGAGAAGTGGTGCCTGTGCTAACGTTGGACCTGGAGTGCAGTCGACGAGCGCGTCCGCGGCTGAGCGGCGGCGCCGGCGGGCCAGGGAAGAGGGACGCGGCTACAGCGGATTGACCTGGCCCAGCGAGGAGAGATCCGTCTCGGGCGTCGAGAGCGCGGACGCTGACGCTTCCGCTGGTCCATTTGATGTACTGTACATTCACCCTCCGAGCGCAGTATCCATCTGGCCGGTCGCAACGACGGAGCAATTCAACCTGCGCAAAACGATGTGGTGGCGCAAGCTGAATTACAGTGCGGAAGCCGAGGGGCTGGACGCAACGCTTCTCCTTCCGTATCTGCCGTGTACTGCGGCGCCAGCACTCGCACGACACAACCCTCTCGCCACGCGCTCCGGCCTTGAGCGGGCGCTTGATACACTTCGTGCGGATGTGACGGAGCGCAGCGCGGCTGCGTCCCTGTCTGGTGACGAGCCACCGCGTAGCGGCGCCCTCCTCACCGATGAAGGGTACGTAGTGCTGGTACTACCTCGAACCTATGACACCAACCTTCTGCTGCGCGGCGAGATGCTTGAGACACCTTCGTTGGCGGACTGGGTGGTATCGCAGCTGGACGGCTACTACGATCTGATCCTCCGTCGACGCTGCGGTACGCACGCTCCCCTTTCGGTGAGCAACGCCGCGCCGTCGTCGAAAGGGGTGGATAGCATGCTTCTAGGGGTCTTCCGTGCTGCGCAACGCCGAGTCGAGGGAGCCGCGAGTGGCGCGTGTGCCCAGTGGGCTGCGGAGTTGCAGCGCGTCTCCCGGGAGGAGATGTGGCACGATGTGCTAGTGCTGCGCAAGAACCGGGCAATGGCCCGTCGGTGCGCCGCTCGGCATACGGAGGGCTTGGGGCAAGACAGGGCGGCGGCCGCCGGCGCGGTGCAGTGGGAGGACTCTTTCGAGTATAACGAGTACTACCCGCGCGGTACGGTTCCACACACAAGCCACCACTGGACCGCCCTGGTCCCCACCTACTCGTATCTCGAGGAGGACTTCTACGAGACTCCGAGTGCCGCGCGCAACTTCTTGGCGGTGGGTCATCCCGTCTCCGCCAACTCGGCAGTGACTGTCGGCTACGGTGTGCCTGGCGGCGCGACTCCAAGGGCCGCAGCAGCGGGGGAGCACGACCAAGGAACCGATGGTGTGACAGAAGCATCACAGCTGGCGTCTGCGAACTTCCACGCCGTCTTTGCGGAAGAGCTGCGCACGCGGCGTCGCTCGAAGCTGCGCAAGCTGGCCCTGAGTCCACTGGAGCGGCAGGAGTGGTATATCGATGAGAAGCTGGTGAAATCGAGTGCTGCCAAGCTGGAGCTGCTCAAGGAACTCTCCAAGTGGGACCTGAAGGACTACGACAAGTGAAGAGGAGAGAGTTACGGATAAGTGACGCACGAGCGCGTTGGATGAATCCCGTGCATGTCAGTGCGCCTGCTTGTGTGTGTGGGGAGGTGCGTGTAGGGGGTTGCTGGCCTCTTCGTTCACTTCCCTAATGCCACCTCTGCGCGTTCTCTTCACAGAGTTCAGGTAATGGTTTATCTTGCTTGCTTGTGCTCGTGTGTGGGCAAGTCTGCAACGGCAGTGCTGCGGAAGGCGGATGTGCGGATGGGTGGGAGGGAGGGGAGGGAGGGTTGAACACCGCAGCAGGAGCCCACGCCGCCACCTCTTCGCTCCTCTCCTCTGTCCCCACCACACCGTCCGCATTTCCTTGTGTGCGGGCTCTAAGCCTCTGCCACCCCGACACAAACGCACAAAGGGCCAGAGAAAGAAAAGAATGTATTCGCGTGGTTTGTGGTGCAACGAGAACCCTTCAGCTGACACGCGTGTCATCGTGCCGCGTGTCTTTGCCTTCGTTGCCCGCCTCTGCCTCTACTTGTAGCATTGCCCATGTCTCGGTTGATTGTGCCACTCCTCACGCTCCGCTCTTCCCTGTCGTCGTGCGCGCGACCGCCCGTGCCATTCCTTCCCCATCTACTCCCTTTTCAGCAACATAGTATCACCACCTTTCGATCTGTGCCCTGCCCCTGCCCCTCCCTCCTCGCATTCTCCGCCCATCCCCTCCACCACTCCCAGCGCCACTGCTCATTCAATCATCTAAAGCCCTCCCCGCTCTCTCCCTCACATACGCTTTATATATCTCACTTTCTGCACACGACCACACACACACGCATCACAGCCATGACGGAGGAGATTGTCGCCCCTGCTGTGCCGCAGTTCGAGAACGGCGAGCCCAGTTTCGAATACGATCACATCTTCCGTTGCTTCAAGGAGAGGGGCAACGGCCTGCTCTTCCGGATGGTCAACACGACGCAGAAGAAGTGGGCCTTCTACAACGACACGGCGGACACCATCATGCAGGTCAGAGGCCGTTTCAGCCCGGATTGCAAGGTCGAGAAGCTCAACCGCGCCCGCGCGACACAGGTGCCCATCGGCACGGAGGAACACCCAGACCTGTTCGAGACGGTTGTGACACTGGAGGTGCACCCCTTCGCGACCGAGCCGTTCATCAAGGGTGACGTGAACGGGTTCGAGCTGGAGTTTCACACAGAGCAGATTCCGGTGAACGACGTGAAGTTCATGAACCGCCACCGCATCTTGCCGCGCTACGACAAGGTGTACAAGTGCTTTAAGAACGAGGGCAACGGTCTGTTCTTCCGCCTTGTGGATGAGAAGGACAACAAGTGGTACTACTACAACGACACGCACGAGTTCCGTATGACGGCCACGGTAAGCTTCCCCAGCGCGGACGAGGTGAAGCCGCTCGGCAACACGGAGACGGTGCCGGTGCAGGACGATGGCAGCGAGGTGGCCTACCAGATCACGGTGGAGCCAGGCAATGCGGAGCCGTTCATTGAGGGCGTGCCCGCCTCGTACCACCAGACGTTCAACGCGAACCCGATCGACGAGAACTGCCTGGACCCGAAGGATGTCCAGTACATCAACGGCGAGCCAGACAGCAGCATCATCGACCCCAGCCAGTGCAAGGTGTACAAGTGCTTCAAGGAGAACGGCAACGGGCTGCTTTTCCGCCTTGTGGACGAGAAGGCCGGTCGGTGGGCCTTCTACAACGACACGCATGAGTATCTGATGAAGCCCAAGGTCCGCTTCTTTGGCGGAGCGGCCGTGGTGCCCGGACCGGACGCGCAGGTTTCGCCCGACCCGGACGAGGAGGACACGGCTGTGGTCTGTGTGGAGATCCCACCATGCGAGACGCGCCTGTTTATCGAGGGCCGCCCTGCAAAGTACGAGGTGTCCGTGGTCGCCGACAGCATCAACAAGACCGTGGCAGAGGAGAGCCCGGAGTTCGTTAATGGTGAGCCCGACCGCAAAGTCGTGAACTACGACGCCGTCTTTCAGTGCTTCAAGGACAAGCCAGAGGCCCGACTCTTCCGCCTCGTCGACTCCAACCGCCAGCAGTGGGGCTTCTACAATGACACCACCGACGTCTTCTTCGTCGCACGATTCACCTTCGACGCCGAGGGCAAGGTCCGCGCCATGGGCGAGACGAAGAGGGAGCAGAACAGCGACAACGAGACCGAATACCTTGTCTCCATCCCACCGATGGCAACGGCGGCGTTTGTTCAGGGCGACGTGAGAGGCTTCAAGTCGCAGTTCACTGGCAAGCGTAGGACGTCCGTGCCGACACCTGCGTAGAGATGCGCTCTCGTGGTCCAAGGGAACTTGTGTAAACCACAACCCTGTGCACTCTCCACCTCCAATACGCGCGACGGAAGTGAGCGCAGTCGCGGCGGCGTGTGGAGCGTGAGTGTGCGATGTTAAGTAGAGGAGGGGAGGAGGGGGAAGGTGAGCAGACAGGGGAAAGAAAAGGTGTGTGTGTGGGGGGTGGGTCGTGGATGTGGCGCTTCCCACACATCTCTGGATTCGGTGCTTTTCCCGCCCAGCCCTCCCTCTCTCCCACCTCCTACCGCGTTGAAACAGGCGAACGCACAGGGCCGCCGTCCCCCTCCTCTTCTCTCTTTATTTCTGTTTCTTGCTGGTCTTTTTCCTCTCCTTGTCTTTGGTAGTCCCGCCTGTGCGCCTTAGCTCGCAGGCTTGCGCGCCCGCCATGCTCTTCCTCCCCCCTTGCAAACACGGCAGGGTCGCGAGCAAGCCGATAGAACGGAGGGTCCAAGGGCAGATCGCACGCACAGACAGACACCCCCACTCACTCCCATCAGCTCGATCAATGGGGTAGAACAGCCAAGCATGGCAGTGATACGATGGCGAGTGTGTTTGTGTGTGTGTGTGTGCGCGCGCATGCCTTTGTGATAGTGCGCTCATCTTTGAAGTTGATGCCTGTGCAGACTTGGATGTTTGCTTCGCCTTCTCGTCGACGGCAAGGCTGTACGGATGGGGCCTGAGGCAGACGACGGACGATATACACATTGATGTCATCCGGATCTTGAGCTTCTCCTGCCCCCATCCCCCATGCATTCTCTTCCTCCGCTTCTTTCATTTTCTTGATACTCCTTGTTCTCACGTGCCGCGTCCACCGCTATCGAAGTAGTGTATAATATTACGTGCGTATGTATATATATATATATACATCTGTATGTATGTATGTGTGTGTGTGTGCTCGTATATGTGCATCTCATCCCTGTTTCTTCCTGTTGTTGCTGCAACTCACCCTCTCTGCCTCTCTCTCGCTCATGTACACCGATACGCGCCGAGGTGAGCGCACGTATCGGCAGGCGAGCGTGCAGTCGCACACACCAGACACGTCTACGACACGCCCTTGCTGAGTACCACACAACAGGATACTTGTGCATTATTTGTCTTTGTATTTTCCTTTTTTCCCTCTGCGTTTTTCTTCTCCACTTCATAGTTGCGACGCATCAAGATGGGGTCTCACCGCCTCCACCTCCACCTCCACCCACCCACGCACCCACCCACTTGTGCGTGCGTGTGAGAGAGATATTCGTTTCTCCTGTTCGTTCTCTCTTTCTTCAAGCTTCCGTCGTCTCCCGAAATTTCCCCCCTCTCCGTCGGTGTGCGTCGGTGTGTCGATGTGTGGCCGGGCTCTTCGTCTTTCGCTGGAGGCACCCGCCTTTCTGGTCTTCTCGCACTCCGTTCCTCTTGCCTTCGGCAATTTCCTGTGTTCTATTGGATCTGCATAATGTGCATCCACGGCTTGCCTGGTAAGCGAGGCACACTGCGACGTGACTAAATCCCCCTCCCCAACTCCTTGGCCCACCGTGTACGCACACAAAATCGTGGCTGACCCTCCCGCTTCTCCTTCCCTTCATCGTGTTCAGCGTACCTTGTTATCATGTTGTTCTGGCTGTTGGGTGAGCGTGCGTGTGCGAGGTATGTTATGTGCGAGAAGGGGGCAGAGAGTGTGTCGGTGTGCCGCCCCTCATCCCTCTTCATTCCACTCATCTATACCTCCTCCCCACCGCCCATCTCCTCTCGACTTTCTCCGTCTTTGTGTCAAGCGGATGCCATCACAGCGCGACGGCTCGCAGAACGGACTGAGTAAGGAAGCCTAAATCACGGATCGGCGATCCGCTCTCGCACACACGTGTAGACGTAAGCAAGGCGCGCGCACACACACACACACGTGCAAGAAGCGAAAGGAAGAAATCGAAGCAGTGCAAGCAGGGCGAGAGGGGTGGGGTGGTGTGCTTGGGGGAGGGGGAGGGGGGCAGCTGAAGCGTGACTGTGGACATCAAGAAGGCGGTCAGCTGCCGAAAAAAGACAGTCAAGCCGGCGTCTGGCGCTCTGTCATCCGCCTATAAGTGTTCCGCCCGGCTGCTTTTTGCAAGTCGCGCCCTCCCCCAGCCGCCTTCTCACCTCTGCCATGTGTGCGGAGCGGCCCATTGCAAATACTCGCACCCACGGCCTAGGTGCCTCGTCTCCCTCCCGCCCCTTCTCCACTTACTCGTCTCCCGCTCTCTCTTCACCGCCCCTGTCCGTGCGAATTGGACCAAAGCTACAAGAACAGCGAAACGAGAACTTTTTTGGACACAAGAGTCCACGAAGGCAGAGAAGGCGAGGATCGCACACGCACACGCGCGAAACGAAAGTCACCGCCAGGCACTTCGCCGCTCGAATCTCCCTTCCCCCCCCCCACCCTCCTACACTCTCTCCGAGCATTTTGTTGCCGCTTGTATTGGATCTCCTAGTCGAACAGCCGAGGTACGTAGGGTGCTCACGCAACTGCAGCAGCGGTGAGGATCAGCCCACGAGCTCGTCTGTTCGACTGCCGCGGTTACGCGCCTGTACGTGTGTGTGTGTCTCTCTCTGCCGAGTAGGAGCCACAAGCTTACCTTCGTGGAGACAATAAGCAGGCAGAGAGACAAACGACGGTAAAAGGAGGGACGAGCTACCCACCGACATCCGCACACTGTCCTACACGCAATCACGCGCACACGGATCAAAGTCCACAGCACACGGCAAGCAGAAAACCAAACGCTCACCCCCCCTTCCCACTCTGTGTCTCCTCCTCTCTTGAGAAGGCGCACACAGACAAGCATTTTGATCATCTGCCGTGAAAGGGTAGACAGAGCCGCATCTCTCCGTCACAGTGCGACCCGACTCGCCGCAGATCTCGCACAGCTTCGTTGTCTTCTACAGATTTTCCCTCTGCTTGCCAGCGCACACATAGACGCGCTTGGCAACTTGAAGGGAGATAGAGACTAGACGCAACACTGCAGCCGCTCTCAGGCTCGTTGGCTTTGTTGCATTATTTACTTCTAAGGGAGGCGCGCGCCTCTGCAGCTGCGCTGCGCCAAATTCGACAGCGGACTGGACGATGACGGAGCTCGTGCCATCAGAGGCGGTACGATTCGCCAACGGCGAACCTCTTTGTGCGTACCAGGAGTGCTACCGATGCTTCGACGGCCGCGACATTCTCTTCCGCCTGGTGAACGTGGAGAAGAAGCAGTGGTTCTTCTACAACGACACCACAGACACGATTGCGCATGTGCGTGCCGTGTTTTATCCCGGAAGTGTGATCCGACCGCTGCAGCGAGCAGTTATGCACGTCGTCCCTGGCCCCACCGGCGTAACGGACGAGACATGCTCGATCGATGTGACGCTGGACATCCAGCCGGGGTTTACGGAGTCGTTCATTGAGGGCGAGCACAAGGGGTTTCAACTTGACTTTCGAACAGAGACCGCGCCGACAAAGGAGGTCATCTTCGAATGCAGCCGGCCGACGGTGTCATACGACAGGATTTACCGCTGCTTCAAGAACGGCAACGGGCTGCTATTCCGCCTGGTGGACGAGCGCGTGCGTCAGTGGTTCTTCTACAACGACACTCGTGACTTGATGATGAAGGTGACCGTGACGTTTGCGAATAGCGCAGAGGTGCGCCCACTGGGATGCACAACACTTGGGGTGCCGCATGCCGACACCGCACCCGAGAGCGTCGTCTACACCCTCCTCATCGCGCCTGGGTGCACCGAGCCGTTCATTGAGGGAAATCCAGTGACATACACGCTGGAGTTTGCCGCCGAGCCGGTTGGTGCTCCAGTCACGGCTGCCGTGGAGGAGCCGGTGCAGTATCTGCACGGCTGCCCCGACGTCGCCGTCATACCGCACCAGACGCACGTGTTCAAGTGCTTCAAGGAGCACGGCAACGGACTTCTGTTCCGTGTCGTCGACGATGTAAACACAATTTGGGCTTTCTACAACGACACACCAAACTACGTGATGACTGCTAATATGCGCTACCCGAGCACGAGCGACATACGTCTTGCTCCGGGCGTGCAGGTGATCGCCGACAGCGAGCGCGAGGGCGGTTTTGTTGCAGCTGTCGAGGTGCTGCCCCTCGCGACAGTGCCATTCCTCGTCGGCGCGCCGGAGCAGTACGAGTTGGCCTTCGCAGCCACCCCTGTCGCTCCTCTGACGCCGTTGCCGACCATCCCAGCGGAGCCGAGTTCCCCACCTCAACTTGCCGACGCAACGAATGTGGCTGCGATGGTGCCTCCGGCGCTGCCGGTACCCGAAGAGGCGCCCGTATACTGCAACAGCGGGCCGGATCTCACTGTGATGCCAAACATCGATGAAATCTACAAGTGTTTCAAGGACTATGGGAACGGGCTCGTATTCCGCCTCGTGGACAAGGTTCAACGCCGCTGGGCCTTCTACAACGACACCACCGACGTTGTAGCCTTGGTGAGGGTGCAGTTCTCCGCCGGTGCGCACATTCAGCCGCTGGGGCACACAGTGCTGGGCTGCGACCTAGAGACCGGTAGCGTCCTTCACGAGCTCCGCGTGAATCCGCTCGAGACAGCACTCTTCGTCGAAGGGGATGTAGACATCTTCACCACAAAGTTTGTGGCTGAGCAAATACGGACCTGATGGCCTCCTACCCCGTCTTCGGGCGCTGTGGAGAGTCAAGCGAGAGAGGGAAAGAGAGCATTGTTGCCTAGTGCTCCACTGTCGAGGTAGAGACGATGCGGAGTTTCGCTGCCCCCCCCTCCTCCCACGCTAAGCAACCATCGTCCATACCTGCCAGACACACGCACACGCGCGGGGACACATTCCTGTGCTGACCCCTTTTCTCTTTCTTTCTCCCTCCCGCGCCCCTCGCTCTCACAAACTTATTCCTTGCACGACATCTAATGTTGGTGTGTAGTGCCGTTCACGGTGAAGACGACAGCATCGTCTTGGTCGGGGCTGCCGCTTGTCCTCCTCGTCGGTCTTCTCGCTCTCCTTCGTGTGTTTTTTGTTCTGCATTCTTTCCTGTCTCTGACGCGTCTGCGTGGCAATCGTGGTTTGTGTGTCCGGTGCCTCACCTCCCCCGCTACCTCTCATGTTGCCTCAGAACCTCCTCTCGCCCTTGCGTCTCACCTTCTTGCAGATGAGGAGTCGCCACGCGGTGCCGCTGAAGCATAAGCGAAACAACGCGGCATCGCGCAGACCACATCCTCTACCCTGCCGTTGGGTAGCGGTCACTCGAGTGAGTGTCCGGGCTACGGCAGTTTGTTGATTGGTGGTGGGGTGTGCGGCAGTGTGCGTGGCTGAAAGGAACATAGACGCTTTCTGCGGCCCCCGAAAAAAAATCTGAAAAGGCCGCGAGTTTGTGATCGCACGCGCACACAGAGGAGTCGGCTGTCGTCTCGCTTGACAGCACCATGAGTCTGCTCCGCTTTGGGTTGTCTTATCCGCGCTGTTGTGTGAATTCGTTAGCGGGATGGGGGACTGTACGGGTGATCATGCGTGTCTCTCGGACGGCCCTCTCATTCCGCGGATGGCCTCCTCCCCTCTCCCTCCCTCTTCTGTGGCTGTGTTTCTTCTCTGTCTGTATTTCTGGGAACTGTCCTCCCCTTCCACCACCCCCCCCATACGTGTCTGCTTGCCTACCTTGGTGTTGAACTCGTTCTTTAACCATGTGCCCCGCAGTGGAGGAGTTTCATGAGCCTCTACGCCTTGTGTCCCTCCTCATGGTCAGGCGTCTCGCTCGGTTGCCGTTTATCCTTTCTCCGTATCGATGCAAGTGAGTGTCTATCTAGATGGGTAGCCGCGCCGCGAACCCTGTCGGGCTCTTCTGTGCGGCGGCGCACTTCGTCACCGCCGCCTGAGGCCAAAAATGTATGTTTACTCTGTGATGAGGCGTGTCTGCGCCCTCCCCCATCCTCTCTTGTTCTCTGTTTTGGTTGTGCTTCGCTTCTGTGTGTTGTTGCTGTAGAGCTATTGCTGATGCTGCTCTTCTCGCTCCAACTGGAGAGGGTGGGAAGCTGCGTGAGAAGGAGTGTGGAAGGCAGCGGTGTGTGTTGTTGGGGGGTGATGTAGACGTGCGTGACAATGGCCGCGGTGAGGGCACAGGCCAGACGGTAGGGGTGGGGCTGGGGAGTGGGGGCTGCGCCGCAGCGCCGGCCCAAAATTCGCGGCGCATGTGCAGCAGGATTGCCTCCTCCTTGAAACTGGATGAAGTGATGTATGCATATTGCTGTAGCTGTGAAGGCTTCCACTCTCACAATTAACGACGCTACCCTCTCTCTGTGGCGCTGTCGAGGTGCCTCCGCCTCACCCCTCACCCCCCCCCCAAGAAGCGATGGGTCCGTCACTGGTACAGCAATTTGGGTGACGTTGTGTCCTGACCTTGCCTCTCTGTTTCGTCGCGCGTGCCCTCACCTTCCCTCCCTCCCTCTGTAGCAGTCGTGAATGCACTGAGAGCCGCTCTTCTCTCGTCGTTGTTTTTATCTTTGTCTAGTTATCAAAGCTCTACCTCTCGCACGCGTGCACCGGTGTACGCGCTCTGCGCACGTGGTGAAGAGTGCCCCCAACGCCGCGCCACCTCTTCTTCCCTTGGTGCCACACTCCACGCCAACGCGCGCTCAGTTGGTAGGGATAGGCAAAGGGAAGTCGTAATGCCATCTCGGCACAAACGGCGCGCATGTCGATATCGGGAATCTTCGGGTGCTTGCATTGGACGCTGTCCGTGGCCGTTTGTGTTTGGCGCGACTCTTTCCGCTTCTCTCTCCATTCTCCAGGCTTCTCAACCCACGTGCCATCACCGCCGTGTCTTTGCGCGACTCGCCCCCCCCCCTCCCCGTCTCCCACAAGCCGGTGCAACTGTTGTCGGTCTCACCGTTTCTCGCAGGTGCGCAAACAACCTCTAAACTCTGGCCTTCGTCAAAAAAAAATCATATCCTCGCCAAAGGCAGTGCATTGCACGCGTTACTTCCTGCTTCGCTGAGGACGTCTCCTCCCCTGTTGACTCCCCCTCTCTCCTATCTGTCACCTTCCCACGCGCAACCGCCGCCCACTTCGCCTCCCCCCTCCTCCGAGCCTCACACGCCTGCACATTTTGGTGCAGCCTGTCTCTGACATTGACGTTCGGCGTATCCCTTGGCAAACATGTCCACCAGCAGCCCATTGGCGCCCCCTATCAGCTGGGCACAGCGCCCCGAGTACGTCCTCATCACGATCCCGCTGCAGGACACCACGAGTGTTTGTGTGGAGATCAAAGATGAGGGTAAGGAGCTACGCTTCGCCTGCAGCTCGCCCGAGCACAAGCAGTACGCGTGCACAATCCACTTCTACGGTGCGATATCCTCCGAGGAGAGTCAGCACGTGGTGCGGCCGCGTCAGATCGAGCTGAAGCTGCGGAAGAAGTTCTCCAAGTCACTTGAAGACGCCAACGACGACGAGGTGGAGTGGCCGCGGCTGACCAAGGAAAAGGTCAAGTACCCCAACATCACCATCGACTGGTCTAAGTGGAAAGACGAGAACGACGACGAATGCGCTGCAGATGACTTGGGGGACTTCGGCCTCAGCGGCGGCGACGCAATGGACGGGCAGTACTCGGAGATGCTCAGTCAGCTGATGCAGGCACAGGGTCAGAGGGACGCAGAGGAGTCGGCAGGCCTTCCGACCGGCACCATTCCTGCATTTGGCTCCGCGCGAGGGCAGGAGGCCACTCACGGCACATCTGCGGGAGCCGGAGATGACGACGGCGACATGCCGCCGCTAGAGGAGGACACGTGAAGAGGGGCGGACAGCCTTCTCTATGGACCTGTGGCAGCTCTCTGCCGCTGCAGCGACGCCACCTCATATCGGGTCGTTTCTCGCTACTTCCCCCCCCCCCTCCGCCCTCCTTTCACGTGCACGTGTAGTGGTGTGGGTAGCAGCGCAGATTGCGCGAGGTGCACAGCTTGTAAGAAGAAAGGCATGTTCCTTTGATGCGTCGTCACCCCTATTACCACCCGATCCCGCCCACGCACGCAAAAGGGGTGAAGCGGTGCGCAAAGGAAGGCCTGCAGCTCTCACGAGTCACGTTTTGCACAGGACTCGTTGCGAAAAGGCAAGCTGAGAGCGTCTTGACTGTGCCACCGCCGCCAC
This sequence comes from Leishmania mexicana MHOM/GT/2001/U1103, assembly GCF_000234665.1. Classification (NCBI taxonomy): domain Eukaryota; phylum Euglenozoa; class Kinetoplastea; order Trypanosomatida; family Trypanosomatidae; genus Leishmania; species Leishmania mexicana. Next base: position 75,398 of record NC_018337.1, read on the forward strand.
CACCACCGGCTGGAGCGCGTGGCCCAGTTCTGCGCCCACCCCCGCTCCCCCAGCGTGACCATCACAGGGATAAGGATGCACCGACACACGCACAATATATATATGTGTATGTGTTGATACAGTTCGCGTCTTAGGGTTTTCGCTCTTCCGCTTTTGTGGCGTGCGGCGTCTCATCGAGTGCGAGTCGACTCCTCTCTCATTGGCCGCTCTGCTGCCGGTGTGCTCTCACCTTACCTTTTCCGTCCACTCCCCTTGACTCCCTGCCGTCCTTCTCCCTCGCCTCCTACATACATACATGCGTATGCGAATAACCCTTGTACGCTTGGCTTCACTCTTCGTTGTTCGGCTTTGACAGCAACGCGGAGGGCGCGATCTCATCACGACGTGCGGGCAGGGGTCTCGAGGTCGCCTCCATACTCGAAGCGATCATGTGGTGCACAAGTACACAGCGCCTGGCGCTCCTCGCGAGCCTCCTGTGGTTTGTGTCAGGTGTGCAGGCAGCCATCTCCTTCAACCTCAACAGCGTCGATTATCCTGTGTATGCTAACGAGAAGATGTCGATGAAGGAGTATGCGGTTCTCCCAAGAGGCGGCAACGCATGCTTGCTGTTGTCACTGGACAACGGACTGGGCGGTGTCGTGCGCTTTGCCTACTCGTCAAACGTGTCGAACGTGCACTGGCGCTCCGATGTGCTTGTGTCGACCCACAAGCCGAGTGTCTCGCATCCATCCGTAGCGATTCTGGACAAGGTCGACGCTGTCATCCAAACAAGGCTCTACAGCGTGGAGGAGCTGGAGAAACTGAGCAGGGCGGGTGAGGTGGTGCGTCGCGGCACCGAACGCCAGGGCACTACAAATGCCAGCGCGGAGGCGGTGCAGCAGTCTTGGAGCACCGCGGTGAGCATTCGGCCGGCGCAGGACGGCACCGGCCCTGCAGCAAAGTTCATTGATGGCAACTATGCCGTCTGCTTCCACCTCATTCGCTCCAAGGCGGCAGCACAAAAGCCGTCGTCGATGCAGTACGAAGAGGTGAAGGTCCAACTTTTCGAGGTAGCCTCCACGCGCCACTCCACCTCCACGTACATTGCGAGGGTTAATGACGCCGCCGCGAAGTCGCAGAATGGTGATGGGGCGGCGGGGGGTTCCATGGCAGAGGTGGACGGTGAGTATGCACAGATGATCCGGTCCCTCTTCCGTGCGAGCAGCACCGCCGACCTGCGCAAACTTCTTGACACGGAAGAGCCAGTGTCATCAGAGGAAGTGGCGAGTCGGCTAGCAGAAATCAGGGCCCTGCAGAAACAGCTTTTCGGACTCTATAACAACTTCGAGCACCTGGAGAGTCGCTTCCAGCGCATGCGTGCCACCGCCGAGACAACGTTCAGCCGAATTTGGGTTTCCATGCTCGTCATCCTGGCGGTCATGGGCGGCACGGTTTGGTTCACCTTCCACTACACAAAGGGCATCATGATAAAGAAGAAATTGATCTAGGCGGCGGAGGTACCGGTGATGGCGCAACCCCACCGCCTTCCCCCTTTCCCCTTTTGGCCTCCGTGTTGCTGAGTGCGTATGTGCGGGTGCATGTTGGTGCACATGCGCAGGGGATGGGTGAGTCATGTCGAAAGAGAGACGAAGATGGGGGCTGGAGAGAAGCAGACCCAGATCGTTACTCGGACACACGTGGGCGCCACCGTCCTCCTCCGCATCTTTGATTCCTCTTTCTCGCTGCTCTGCGACACACGCACCTCGGCTTTCTCGGCTTTCGTTTCGTTCGGAAAGCGTACGTGTCTGTGTGTGTGTGTGTGTGCGTGTGCCGGCGTGTATATCGAAGCCAGAGCAGCTCACGTCGACGGCGCTTCGCGCTTGTCTTAAAATAAAAACAGCCCTAGAGGGAGGGAGAGGACCACGCACACCCGGCCGCTCTCGCTCGTGGGAGGGCTTGTATGGGGTGTGCTTCACGCGTGTCGCTTCGATCTGCGTGCCTGTTTTCTTGCACATCTTTCTGTGCAGGCATGTGTCTATGCTCGTCTGGAGATATGTGTGTGTGTGTGTGTGTATGTGTATACGTTGACTTTGGAACTCCTGTTACTCGGACATGAGCGTGCATGTTGAGCCCAGGAGTGTCGGTGCCACTGCAGTGGTCATGCACTCTCATGGGCATCAGTGGCTCCCTTCTCCCTCCTCCCTCTCTACATACTTCCCACCCTTACTTTCCCAGATTGCACGTTCGTGGAGAGTTGGTCGCAGGTTGCGCAGCGGCTACGACGGCGCTTGATCACACCCGGTGCCCATGTGTGCGCGCCCATGCTTTTTATGGATCTCACACTCATCTTCTCCCTGTGTGTCGTCTTCCTCTCTTCCGATTATTTTGGGGTGGCCCGAATCAATCTCTGGCACCCTTCCCCTCACCCTCCCACTTCCGCCTGCCCGTCTGTCTCCAACCCCTGGCTGCGCATCGACGAGTCAATTTGCGTGCGCGGTTGCGTATATTTCAAAAGTCAAGCAAGCATCTTAGCCAGTCGCGGGTGTCGCAGCTTTTCGATCCATCTACTCCCACAGCAGCACTGTTTCGAGAAATCGAGCACTCTGTCGTCCTGCGTCCACTATAGCCGCCTCGTTCAGCGCTGATAACATGTCCGCCTCGTCCCCACCACCGCAGGGCGGCGCTGCCACCTCCACCGTCGCGGCGCCGCTGGAGGACGCGTCGCAGCTGTCAGCTGATGACCTCCTGCAACAAATCGTCGAGCTGGTGAACAAGGAGCTGGATCGACACTACTCCCTTGTCGAATTCGACTCCCTCGGCCGCATTGAGCTGCTGCAGGTGGTGAACGACATCTTTGCGAAGCTACAGCCCAGCATGAAGATGGACATGCAAGCGAAGCCGCTCGAGGAGGCCATGCCGCGCATGCTGGAATTCCTCTTGAAGATTCTTGGCTACCGCGTGCCAGCTTTTGTCCAAGGAAGTTTCCCCCAGAGCTTCGCGGACGCGGAGCCCCTCGTGGTCTACCCAACCATGTACTGGATCCTCACGCACATGGAGCTGAACGAGAAGCGCGTCTATCTCGCTCGCTTTCTGCAGCCGCTGGACATCCCGGACGACATTCGTGCCCAGGACGAGGATGTGCGCACCCTCTTCATGCAGTATCAGGCGCTGCGTGGCGCCTTCATTCAGACCCATCAGAGAGTCGAAAAGCTCCGCTCCGCCTTTGCAGATCCAGTGGAGACACGCCGCAAGGTCGTCGTCTTGGAGGTCGAGCGAGACCGCCTACAGGGGTACGTTGAAGCCGCTCTCAAGAAGTTGGCGGCCGTGCCGGAGAAGGAGATGCTGCTGGCAGCCAGCAAGTCCCTCCGCGTGGCGCGTGAAGAGAGCATCAAGCTGGCCGAGCGAGAGGTAGAACAGCAGCAGGCCAAGGTGTCTTCCGAGGCACGCCGCACGGAAATCAACACCCGTCTGCAGAACCTCCGCCGCGACGCAGCGGACGGTCGCGTCGAGATGATGATCCGGCGCATAAAGGATGAGATGGGGACAAATCGGATGAAGCTGCAGGACCAGCTGCCGCAGGAGCTTGAGTCTGTCAAGAACGAGAACGCCGAGCTCCAGAAGCTCGTCTCGGAGCCCCTGGACATGGCCGCACTCACCGCAAGAGATCGCAAGCTGGACGACGAGCTGAAGGCGCTGCACGCGAAAATCGCACAGCGGCAGCAGCCCGGCGCTGACGGGGCCTCTATCCTGCGCTTTCGAGACCAGGTGCAGCGCGTCATGGCGCGCAAGCAGGAGGTGCTGAACGAGCTCAGCTCGCTGCAGGCCGACAACAACAAAGCCCTCAACGACATCCGAGAACGTCAGCTACGCATTACGCAGCTGCAGTCCGCCACAAACATGCTACGGAGCGATGACTTCCGCGACTTCTCAAACCAGGTACGCGCGAAGAAGGCGGCAACGGAGGGTATGCGCACCCGCCTCGCGGAGCTGCGCACGGAGTGGGGCACGCTGACCTTCACCGAGGCGACGCTTCAGGAGCAGTACAACGCCCTGGACGCTGCCATTGGCGATCTGGAGAGCAAGCTAGGGCTGCAGGGGTACAGCCGTACGGTAGAGGCTCTTTCCAAGTTGGCGCACGAGAAGGACGCCATAGAGGAGGTAAAGGGCAAAACGCTCGAGGAGCTGTCGCGCGTCGTGCAAGAGTTCACGCTCGCCATTCGTGAGGGTCGCACTCGCCTTGCACCGCTCATCAACGAGCTGCGCGCTGTTCGGCAGACGGCGGCGGAGGTTGACCAAGAATGGTCGGCGAAGAAGTCTCAGTACGAGTACCAGGAGAGCCTCTTGACTGAGGACATCCAGAAGATCGACGAGGACGTCACGCGCCTCAAGGAGGAGACGACGATGAGTGAGTCCCTCTACCACCGCGTTCGCACCCAGGGCCTCCTCCTCGCTGCACAGGCGAAGCGAGCAGAGGAGGAGCAGACGTTCCGGACTGACAGCAACGCCTCACTAGACCCGCAGCACAAGACATACGGTGACTACCTCGCCGAAGTGACACGCACGCTGGAGGCGTGGACGAAGGAGATGCAAGGCAAGCGGCGCGACCTGGAGGAAACGCACGACACCAGCGTGCGGCAGGTGGAGTGGTTCAACGCGCTCCGCACGATTCTTCAGGCCAAGCTGAAGAGCATCCAGGCAGAGGGGCCGTCTACAGGCGCGAGGACTCGCAACAACACCATCGATGACGACATTCAGCAAGTCATGGGGCGTGCCGGTGGGACGAACATGCTTGTGCTGAACAGCAACTAAGCCGATGGCAGCGCTCCTGCCCCCCCCCGATGACCGTCACCCCGCTGCTCAGGGAGGTTGATTAGATGTACACTATACAGAAAAAAGGAAACGATGCGCACGCGCGCTCCTGGGGTGGGGTGTGACCCGTCTTGCAGGCAAGCTAGCAAAAGGCCGCGCCGACAGGATGGCACCTCAGTGTCGGATGGTGGTGTGTGGATAGCAAAAGGCGTACACGGGCATGCACTGTAAACGCCGCGAGTGGTGTGTATTACGCGGGTGTGTGTGCCTGGTCGTGCGTACGTGCGCCCACGATGAACAGAGCCCATGCCCCTGCACTTGATGGCCGTGACTTCGGCTCTGCGTTGCTGCCCAGGGCGGCTGGGTGAACCCCCACATGGAGGCGGACGTGTGCGCGTGTGTTGCGGTGTGCCTTCTTTTTTTCGTTTCGTGCCTCCCTCCCCCTCCCCTCTCCCTCGCTCTCCTGTTTTGTGCTGCCGACCTTGTTGTTGTGCTCATGCTTCTGCCATCCCTGTACGGGTAGGACATGGACGCCTCGCGCCCAGCGCGTTGAAGAGAGGGACGATCGTGTGCGGCGGGGTGTTGGAGCGGCGCCATCGGACGTGGGGCGGGCGATGAGGAAGATGAGAAAAGGTTTAGGACGATGGTGTCGCGTCGCGTCTTCGGTGCCGCGCTTGGTGGATCACGCGCCGTATCCTACCGAGCCCCGACGCGGTTGTGCAACTCGGTAGCTCAGCGAAATGCACTCACGTCTTGCTCTTTACCTTCACCATCCTCGCCCCTGGCCTTCCCTTCTTGCGCTTCTCACCACTCCTCTCCTTCCCTTGTCCGCACACCGTCTTCGGCTCCGTCGTCTCCGGGCCTGCCGTATGTGCCTCTGGACGAGTAAGATCGTGGACAGCACTGGCGTGGCGTGTCTTTAGCACCGTCGCTCATCCCCCTCCCCCACATCTGCCCGCCAGGGAAGCCAGCGTGTTTCCTCTGCTCGTCCTCTTCGCCACCTGGTGCCCTTTCTCTCTCCCCTCCTCCCTCTTGCCGCTTTCTCTCCCTTCTTTGGTGTGCTGCTGCGCACCCGCGACACAGCTGGCATGCATGCTGCCAGACAGCAGCGTTGCCACCGGTGCTGCCTCCACGGGCGTGGCTAGACTGCGCTCCCTTTAGCCTCGAAAGGTGCCCAGCGCCGCGCTGGATCAAATGGCCGCAGCTGCAGGCGCGCCGTGCCCGAGTGATGCCGTCCGTGGCAGCCAGATAGGCTTTCGGCCCCCTACCATCGTCGACCGCCCCATTCTCGAGGACCGCGCTAGAGCAGCAATGGGCCCCTCTCGGGACGACAGTACGGTGATTGCGGACACCGCCACGAGTGCCGCACGCGCGCTCTCGAGCGATCTCCTAGACCGGCTGCAGCACGACTACCCCGCCGTCTATGAAGCACTACACGCGTACGAGAAGGCGGCACGACACCTCAAACGCCAGTACAAAGCCAAAGAGGCGGAGCTGCTGCGCTGCATCAGCGTCGGCGAGGAGCTGCTTGGCCAGATGGACGTCCTGAAGCGGCGGTGTGAAGCGCTGGCGCACGAGCGTGATGAGGCGGTGGCTGCTGCGGCCTCGGCGGCCGCATCACGAAGAGAGCACGCGCATACAGCAGGCGGTGCCGTCTCGAGTTCGACGTCATGGACAAAGGAGAGGTGCAGCCTGCTGAGGTCGCATGAAACGGAGTGCGAGCGCTATCGCATCGAGGTGCAGAAGGCGCTGCAGGACACAGCGGCGGCGCAGGCGCAGAAGCGAGAGCTGGAGTTTGCCCTGGAGCGCACAACGACGCAGCTAAGCGAAGCAGAACAGCAACTGCGCACCGCTCGCAACGCTATAGCCGACTGTGAAGTGCACTACGCCGCACAACAGGAGAAGGAGATGGAGCGACACAGAGCCGCACTGGAAAAGCAGCTGGCCGAGGTACGCCAGCAAGCGGATGTGGACCGCGAAACTGTTCTTGCCGAGGCAATGGTCGAGCTGGAGCGGCTGCAGCGCACGCTCGTGCGGACCCAAAAAGAGCTGGCGGAGCAGAAGCAGGCCTCCAGCGGCGCTCAAGCTTTGCAAGCGGGGCTGAACAGCACTGCCGCCACCGAGCTGGCGAGTCTGCAGAAGCAGATCCGTGCCCTGACGGAGACCAATCAGGACCTCCGACAGCGTCTGCAACGACGAGAGGCTGAGATACAACTCGGCTGTGCAGCGAGCACCACCGGCGCGAGGCGAGATGATAGCCAGAGCGCGCTTACGCTTGCAAGCGGCTCCAATCGAGGTGCAGTGTTGTATGGCAGCACACTCGCCAACTCCCTTGCCAATGCCCGACGAGAGTCCAGGGACGATGCCGGAGATGCGTCTGATCTGGCCGCGGCGCAGGAGCGGCTGCGTGAGGAGAACGCACGACTACGGCAGAAGCTGCAGGAGGTGGCTCGTCGGGGGCAAGATGACGTGGATAAAGAGCACGCGGCGCGACTGTCGTTGCAGCAGCAGCTGCAAGCGATGGAGGCTCAGTCTCACATCCTGCGCACCGAGGTGGTGGGCCGCATTCAGCGAGAGCTTCAGCAGACCAAAGATCAGGTGGAGGTGTTCCAAGCACAAGCTGCGACGGCGCAGAGGACCGCCGCTGAGCTGGAGATGCAGACGGCTGGTCTGCGGGAAGAGCAGGTAACGCTGGCCGATGCTCTGCGAGCCGAGAAGGTCACAACGGAGAAGCTTTGGCGAGAACTCGAAGCAGCACGGGAGAGACTGGACGCACTGGACCAGGAGTTGAGAGCCGCTAGCGCCGCAGCACAGGAAAGGGAGCAGCTCGTGGTGCAGCTGCAGCGGGAGAAGGCCGAGCTATTCAACGCGCTGCGGACATTGCAGGCGCAAGCGGCAGACATCGAGGTCGCACTCACGACTGTCACGGCGGAACAGTCGGAGAGCACCGCCGCCCACGAGGACACCGTGTCCCGGCTGCGAGACAGGTGCGTGCTCCTAGAGCACGAGGCCGAGGAACTGAGGACCGAACGCACCGCGTTGTGGCGCCGCCTCGGGGATGCAGAGGAGGCCATCGATGCGCTGAAGGATGCACAGCGCGTGTCGCAAGAGCTCGTGCGCGAGGCGCAGCGTGGTACGAAGACAGCGGAGGACCGGGCGAGTTTTGCCGCCGATCAGCTCACTCTTCAACAACAGTCGTCGGCTGTCCGCTTGGCGGAGGCGCAGCAGCATCTGGAGCGCGTGCGCACCCAACAACGCGATCTGTCTCGGCGGATGGAGGTGTGTCAGCAGGAGCTGTCTGGTAAGGAGGAAGCTCTGCGCAAAAACGCTGAGGCTCAAGAGGCACTCGTAGCCGAGGTTCAACGGCTGCGTGAGGAGCAAGCGAACCGCGACGAAAGTGTGAGAGAACGCTGGCGCCAACAGTACGCGCAAAGCAGTCTTGAACGGGAGAAGCTCATTGCCATAAAGGAGGCCCATGCCGCAGACCTTCAGCGGCAGCAGAAGGAGCTGCAGATGTCGCTTGCAGAGAGCGAGGATCGCGTGGCGCAGCTACATGAACAGCGGCAGCAGCTGCAGGAAGCCCTCTCCGACTCTCTTGCCACCGCGGCCAGTCATAAAGGCCGCATTCAGGCGCTGGAGGAGGAGCTGGCGCGCACAGCGGCGGCGCACCGCGCGGCGCAGCGCGAGTTGCAGCGTTTCGTAGGAGAGCGGGAGGGGAGCCCCAACACCAACCCTGGTCTTCGACCTTCCGGTGAATGCGATGCCTCGGCAGCGGTGCGTCTCGCGCAGTTGCAAGGGCAGCTCACCGAATGTGGGGCGGCCTTATGCGCAGCGGAGCAGTCGCGACAGCGGATGCAGAGCGCAGTGTTGGGGTGCTTGATGCCGGTCGACGCTAGCGGCGAGGTGACAGCCGATGCGGACAACATGTGGGACACTTTGTTGGACCTGCTGAGGGAAGGTGGTCGGGAGCTCTGCTCGCGCAGCACCTCCGCAGCGCCTGTGCAACCTCGACAGATGAAAGCAGAGGAAGGAAACCCGGTTGCTGACGACAAGCAAGCATCAAATGCCGCGCCCGTGCCGATCGACGCCAGCCGAGGTGCGGCGGCTGCGGTGATCCGCGCCATACACGACCTCGTGCGGCACTTGCACGACGCCGATCGTCGCCGTTGGAGTTGCGTGAGAAACAAGGTATTGGCTGCGTGCGTCGTCGCCGACGCGACAAGCGATGAAGCGGCACCGGTCGGCGCTGCTTCCCCAGCGACAGAAGACCCGGCAGGGGGATCTTCGGAGAAGCTCTGCGCCGATCTCGCCTCAGCTCTACGGGCGTGGGCACTAGCGTTGAGGAGTGTCCAGGAGCATCTGACTGACTATGTCGCCCAGGTTGCGAAGGCAGCGCATCTGGCGAGTAAGGGGGCGGCGCAGCAGGCGCAGCTGACGCAGCTGACGGTAGCAGCTCGCACCGCTGAAGAGCAGCGTGATGCGCTGCAGGCCGCACTAGAGGAAATGACGGCGAAGTACTCGGAGGCTGCGAAGCGGGCAGATGCGCAGGAGAGTCGAGTGGAGGCGCTGCGCCACGACGTCGCCGTGCGCGACACTCGGGTGAGAGAGATGGAGCATCGCCTCGATGTGCGGCAAGCCGAGGTGCAGGCAGAGCGGGCAGAGTGGGTGTCCAAGTGGCAAGAGGCACAACGGCATCGTGAGGCGGAGAAGAAGGAAGCCGAGGCTGAGCGCGCACATCTGCGTGCACAGGTGGCTACCGCGGAGGCGGCGGCCCATCAGACCACCCAAAGGGCAGCGCAGGAGTCGGCGGATGCGCTGCAGCAGCTCCGCACGCAGCTGCAGACGTTGCGAGAGACGTCCTCGGCAACCGAGGTGCAGCTGCGGCAACAAATCACTCAACTGAGCTGTGAAAAAGTGGACGCCACAAGGGCACTGAGCCGGCTGAAGACCGTCGTAGCGCAGCTCGAGGAGCGCCTCAGCAGCACTGAAGAGACTCTGAGGTTGCGAGAGGCGGAGCTGGAAACAGCAATAGTGTCGATGCAGGAGCTGAAGCGAGCGCAGCTGCAGCGTCGCGCAGACGGTGCGGCGGCCGATGCGTTTGAGCAGCGCACTCTCACGGAGCAGGTGACCTCCCTCCAGGCGCAGCTCCTGTCCATCCAGCGCGACCACGACATGCAGGAGACGCTGCACGCCACGGAGAGGGCGGAGATGGCCGCGCTGCGGAAGGTGAATGCTTCACTGGAGGCGCGCCTTGCTGAGGTGGAGGGCGATCGCGCTCCTCTGCGAGAACAGCTGCACAGTCTTCTCTCTTTTACAGAATAGCAGACGTGTGTGCCTGCGCGCACGCCTGTCGCGCTGCTCTCACTCTCGCACTCTCTCTCCGCCGGCCCCCGCCCTCCCCGTCCCCTCCCCTCTCACCCACACACGTGTCGCTCATCTGCAGTGGAGGCTGAGGAAACGGAGTGGCTCCACGGCGCCGAACCTGTTCAGTGGGACTGCACACGTGCTGCTTCTAGTGCACAGGCGGGCGCATCATGCCGTCACGTGGGTAGGGCAGATTGGCAGCGGCGGTGCTTGGGGTGCACATTACGATTGCCTTTCCATTGCTGTCTGTGCGTGTGGGTGCCTCTCTTGCACTGCCTTCTCTCGCTGTGGGCCATGCATGTCTACCAGTGGCTGGGGGGAGACGAGGCAGGGGCTGCGCGAAAAGCGGGTGGGCAAGCGGCCGCCCAGTTCCACATACGCGTACACACTTCACTAGAAACATACGCGTGTGGCACACTGCTGTCATAGATACGCACATGCGAAACATGAAAAAGCGAAACAACATGCAATCGTCTCACGTAGGACTGGTGTATCTCTTTGGGGCCTCCCCCCTCCCTTTGCCCATCCCAGTGCACGCCCTCTCTGTCGTACTCCCTTGTGGTGCAGCCAGCGACTTGCACCGTATGCCGGTGGCACACCTTCTCTCGCTGTGGCACGTGCGTGTGTGCGTCTCGGGGAAGGATAAGGCAGATGCGCAGTCGCCGTCCCTCCCCCCACAACTTTTCGTTTCGCTCTTTGGACCGGAGTCGCTACGCGCTCACGGCAGTCATCCGCGCTTCCTCTACCCCCTTCTGCACTTCTTCCCGGACAAGGAGGGGGACCTTCATGGTGAGCAGCAGACACACGCACACCCACACGTGCGACAGCGGGATACCAGAATAGACCTTCACAAAACTCTTGCACTCTTTTCTTAGATGGCGTTCTTCAGCTCCAGGGACGATTGTCTGCACACGTCGTGCAAGACGCCTGTGCGGCCGCGCATTCGTGGCGGCTTCACAGCTGGCAGCACAGGGCTCATGCCCAGCGAGCATCACAGCGGTCTTGCAGATGTCAGCCCGCAGCTGTCGTCGCGGCAGCGGTACAGCATGCGAGCTGGCGTGTCGAGTGCGCCGCGTCACGCCCAGGGCCGGAGACACCTGGACCCTCGCCACTTCACGAACGTCACGGATGACGCGAAGCGGGCAGAAGGGCGGCTGGGTCGGGCACACGTGGCTTCATCAGAACAGCAGAAGCGCGCCGACGCCTACTACGCCACAAGGCAGGCGACAGTTGAGCAACCGCCGGGCGCGGAGTGCAACCTATACCTTAAGTCGTACTACTACACACCTCTGTCGAAGCAAGACAGTCCATCGCCGCCGCCCAGACAGGCGACTGGGTTCCGGCCGGACGCGCAGAGCACCTCCCTTCAGCTCGCCGAAGCCCGTCTGCGCAAGATCAAGCGCGAGCATCCACGCTATGAGGAGGAGGTGACGCGCGCCTTGCAGCAGCAGCACGGTGACTACAGCATTGTGTCAACCGCGCAGAAAATTTCGCGCCGCATTGCCGTAGAGGAGTATGCCGACGGCACCGACGCGCGAATGGCACAAATCGAGGCCTCCACCAAGTGCCGAGGCACGCCTGACTTGGGCTCCCCAGCCCCGGCCATCAAGCGTTCTGTTCCGTACGCGCTCAGCGAGGAGTGCCCGCCACGCGCCGACACGCAGCTGTCGTGTACCTCGCACGTACGCCTGTACCCAGGTCGCGGTCGAAGCTCCTCTCCCCCAGAGACGTCCGTGAAGCCACGTGCCCGCCACCTGCACGACGGACCGGCCCCGTATGACTCCACCGCTGTTTCAGGCCAGGCCTACCCGTCACCGCCCGCTGTTGGCGAGAGGTGCAACATCTACGCGAAGCCCACACTGGTTCACGTAGACGAGCGCCGTCACCGCAACTGCGTGGAGGACGCGGACTCGCTGGCCATGAAGCGTGCACGCGCCCGCAGCGGTGCCAGTGCTTCACAGGAACGGCCGGATTTTATTTTCGGCCCCGGCCCAGCGCCGCAGCCTCGCCCGCCGTCACTGCGTTACCGCACAGAAGCGCGCTGGAAGGCGCAGGAGCGCAATGCCGAAGAGCGGCGCACCGGTCGCGCGCTCTACCCTCAGTCCTACCAGCCTACTTCCCTTTGGTAGAGAGTGTAACACGCGCGGTTACATCGGTGCTGCGACGGTCCACGCCTGTGCCGCTCCTCCCACCACCTCTCTCTGGCCCTTGGCGATTTGGCTGCGTGATGGCTGTGACATGTGTGGTGCATTGTAGCCGCTCCATAACTCCGTGTGTGTGTGTGTGTGTTGTACTTCTTCACCTTCATTCTGTTTCATATAAGTTTTTTTTCAAAAGTGGATAGTGGGGTGGCGAAGGCGGTCATCGGCTGCGCTGGTCTTCCGCAGTACGTGGAATCGTACAGAATGGCTACCTCCGTCACAAATTCGGGTTCCTCAACCCCTCTCATCCAATTTCTGGTCGCGCTTGCCATCCTCACGGACACCTCTTAGCCTTGTGAATGGCTCGCCTTTCTCCAGCGCTGCCCCCCTCCCCTCCCCCACCCACCTGCGTCCAGCACATCACACGGGCGTGCGTGGGCACTTCGCTAGAGCACGTGTCTTTGTGTGGGCGATGGCTACTTTACTGTCGAGTACACCGGCTGTACTGTTAGCACCTTTTTTTTCGTGTGGTGGCACATGTGGTCGCAAGAGCGCACGCTGTCTCTGGAGTTCCACCCCCTCCCTCCACCCCCATCCCCGCACACATACCTATCCTTCTCCTGGCGCCTTCTCCCTACCCAACCGAACCCCCTCCCCCTCATCACCTTTCCTGCCTTCCCTCCGTGCCCTGTGCTGACGCTGCTGCCGCCCTCCCTCTATACGAAGATGTGCTCATTACCAGCGGCGGGAGAGCGACGCAAGGCGTGGCAGAGGCTGGGGAAATCCCTGACGCTCCACTCCATCAAAAATGGGTGGTGCAGCCGACGCAGCAGCGACGGGTGAGGGGGGTGGAAGAAGCACGGAGGAGCGGGGCGCAGATGCCCCCACCCACCCATTCATTCTCCGCGAAACGGCATGTTTATGTGTTCTCCTTCTGTATCACCCTCCCCCGCCCCCCCTTAGAGACGATCTGGCCCCTTGACTGCATCATCGCACCGCCGCCTCTCATCAGAGCAAAAGGAAATGATTGCGACAAGGTGAAGCGCGCAAACGGTGAGCAGGCTTGCTTCCGCGCCCCACTTCTGCTCTCCCCACACTCGCTGCCGGGCTTTCCAACCTCCATGAGCTGCTCCTACTTTTCTGCTGACCGTAGCCTTCATTAGCCGTGCAAGTCTTGCGTGCCCGCGTTGGAGAGGACGAGGCGGCAATGGGCACTGGCGAGAGACGCCCTCTGTCTCGAGCCTACGTGACGGCGAGGCAACACCGAAACACCGAATAAAAAAATGATCGGAAGGGCGATCTACCACGGGTTCTGCTTCGCGGCTTGCAGTTAACGTGGCCCATGTCTCCACGTCTTCATCTCCTCCATCATCGCCCCCCCCTGAACGATCTCTCTCCCCTCACTGCACCTCGTATTTCCCACTGCGTGCGCATGCCCCACACGCGTGTAGAAAACTACTCTTGTCTCAACGTGCCGAACATGGCGGACACCAGAACCACCGCTCTCATGGCGGAGCCCACGCTGAACGAGGCAGTGGCAGCCGTTTTCACTGAAGAGGAGCACGCAGCACTAAAGACCAATCTACGCTCAGAGCAGATAGCACAGGCCAAGTATCTGCGCGATCACCCAGAGATCCACGAAGCCGTGCAGGAAGCGTTAGCAAGGGTGCTGCAAGCCCAGCCGGAGGACCCGGTGGCCTTTCTCACCCAATACTTCATGAGTGAGGAGTTCCTGCACCAGCGGCCCCAGTGACGATGGCGCACTGTCCTTTCTCCATCAACCCTTGCACCCTCGCTTCTTGGTTAGCCGCTCGCCAACTCTGAAAGTGGCGCGCTTCGCCTCCCTCCCTCACTTCTCTGCATCGCTTGACAGCCCGCGGTTGCCGTTGCCTTCTTGTTCTGCGCAGCATGTACTGTAGTCTCCCCCCTCCCCCACTGTTTGACCAGGAGAGGCATCTGCTCTCTTCCACTCCACCAAACAGACAGCAACGGCGACCACTACATGGGTAAGCTCACGATATCAGGCGAGCAGGGCAACCGCTTCACGGCCGTGCCGCACGGCGGCCTCCCACACCCCTCTCTGGTACTCCTCTCCTGTCATCTCCAGTGAAGAACAAGTCTCCGTGTGTGTGTGTGTGTGTGTGTGTGTCTTCTGGATAAAGTGCAGAGGAGGGCGGCTGTGTGGAGTGTTTATGCGTGCGTGGGGAGGAGTTGGTGAAGCGATGGCCACCCCTCCTCTCATCACAGCTGCATGGAGTGGTCCCATGGCGTGCCTCCTCGTCCTGTCTTTTTTTTGGCCAGTGTCTCTGCCTTTCTCCATCTCAGGGCTGCCGCTGCTCCCCCCCCCTCCCACACCTCAGCGCCGCCATCGCAGCCACTCCATGCGCCATATCACCCCTTCTGGTCTCTCTCTCTTCGTTTCGCGACTCCATTTCAAAAAAAAAAAAGAACAGCGGATGCGCACGGCGCTGGAAGGCTCGGTGAAGTCGTCCCCCTCCCGCAAGCACGTCACACGCATCTCGCTCTTGTTGACGTGCCGGCAAGATGCGGCGTACGCGACTAACACGAATGTACCTGCCGAAGGTTCCCAAAAAGGACCCGAACGCGCACCCACTGCAGGTGCAAAACTCGCAGCATTTTCTGCGTACGGCCGGCGTCGGCGCGGTATTGACGGTGATCCTGTCCGTCTTCTTGGCACTCCGCCAAGTGCAACAGCGAAGTCGCCTGTCGGAGAAGGAGCTGCTACGCAAGCGAAAAGGGCAGCGCGTCATCATTGTCGGGGGTGGCGCTGGCGGGTCTGCGTTGGCGGCCCTCATCGCAAATTCCGCGCCAGACTTGAAGATCACGGTGATTGAGAAGGATAAGCAGCAGGTCTTCCTTGGACACGTCCCCCTCGCACACGTTGGCCACCGCAGCTACGACATCGCCACGTCGACAGGCGTGGACATCGTCCGCTCCCCTGCGGCATGGAACGTGACCCGGGACGCCAACCTCGTTGCTGCGGAGGTGCTGCGTGTAGACCCAGATGCAAAGAAGGTGTTCGTGCGCACCACCAAAGCCATGCTGGCCGCCGCAACCGCCCCCAGCGCAGCCGACGCAAGCGAGCGCCGCCCACGTTGGGGAGCCGACCTCCTGCGTCGCTGCTGGCCCAGTCTCCATCTGCAGGTGTCGACCGTCTCCGTCAATGACGACGGCAGCACCAACCTCTCGGACGGCACAACGGCCTTTTCGTACGATGCGTTGGTGGTCGCCGCCGGTGCGCACCGCTCGCTCGGGAGCTTGGCGGGTCAGGTGCAGCCGGGTCAGCTGGACACCTACCGCATCGCCGTCAACCCCGGTACAACGCGAGACAACCTGGTGAACCTCTTCTCAGGCAATGTGCTGCACGTGAAGGTGCCACCTGCCTCGTTTGTGCTGCAGATGGAGGCGGCGCGTGCGTTGATGACAGCGCCGCACGCGGCGTCAGGCAGCGGTGTGCCGTGCCTTGACCTGGGTGCGACTAGCAGTCCAGCGCTCCTCCGTACGCCGCCGCCGACGGCAACTCCTTCAGCCAGGCCCTCCTCCACAGAAGCACACACGTTTTCTTTACCCACCTCGCTGGGCCGCTGGTTTGGCACGTTGCGCGCCGCGGCCACCTCACCTGAAGCGGCGGACGCCGCGCTCATCCCAGACGAAGTGGCTGAGCGTCTGCTCCCTGTGTCCGGCGTGGCCACCACTGTCTCTCCGTTGGACACACTGGCGCAGTGGTGCATGCACTACAGCAGCCGCCAGCATGACAGCACCTTTGTGTCAACCGTCAACACCATCTGGAAGTACCTCCACTACTACAACAAACTGGGCCTTTGCCACTACATGACGGTGACAGCTGATCCACGGCCGATAGGACCGGCGCCGCGAGCGGTGAACGAGGTCATCGAGAAGTTCTGGCGAGAGCGGCAGCTCGCGTGCCAGCAGCACAGCGGCGGTGTTGCAGAGCATTTTCATCTCCTCTTTCACAGCTACTTGTCCGCTGTAGACACCGCAGCCAACGTGGCGACGTTGTACGACTACAGGAACAATGCAGAGGTGCGCGTGCCGTACAACTTACTGGTGCTCGACCTCCCGCTCTGCGCACCGTCGTTTGTTCGCCAGAGCGGTCTGCATCGCACGCGTTACGTGGACGAGTGCGTGATACCCGCCCTGCGGCGCGGCATAGACGAGGTTGCGGCGCAGCAGCTGCACAGGCATCCGCTTCTTCGCAAGACGAAGAAGGAGCTGGACGTGTGCTTCGCCGACGAGGCGTCGTTCATGGACGTGGACCACGCGACGTTGCAGCACCGCCGTTACGCAGAGATCTTCGCGCTTGGCGACGTGGCTGGTGTTCCGTCATTGAAGAGCTACGGTGCCGTGTCTGCTCAAGTTCCTGTCGTCGCCCACAACGTTCAACAAGTGCTGGCCAGTCAGAGAGCGCAGACTCAGCAGGACCGAAACTTGGCGGAGATGCCTCGCAGCGAGGCTTCTGCTGCGGTGGCACCAGCGCCGGTGCTGCCAAAGGCGAATGCCAAATATACAGGCTACTCCTCGTTTCACGTGGTGATGACCACCTGGCGGGCGATGTGGCCGGAGATGTGCTATGATGAGCCGCAGACGGAGCTGAGGTGCTGCTCGCAATCGTCGTCGCCGGCCGACTTGGCGGAGGCCGGTACCAAGCGGGGGCTGGATGTGGTCGCCCCTCTTGCGCACTGCGATCATCACCTGTGGAACAGCCTTGCTTGGCGGGACCCGCGTGGCTTCCTGAATGGTCTCTTCCACGAGCTGGCCCTCTACGAGTTGATGTACTTCTTTATCTTCAGCCGTGGGCTGTGGCACTCGCCGTCGTGGTTTTACGTGCCGACGTACTCCCCGATCGACGGCACACCGCAGGTGCTCAAGTGGACGGACCTCCTTTGAGTTGTGCTAACGCGACGGAAAGCGGACGGAGAGGGCGCAGCAGTGGACAGCGGCGTGACACGATCGTTGCATGCGTGTGCTCCCTTGGCACACAGCGTCAGGACTTGGTGAAGTCGTCGTCGTTTTCGTTGTTGTTCGGTTATTCTTCACACGTCCTACGTGCTCTTCTATGCGTTATGGGGAGGTGCGCGTCTGCATGCACCTCCGAGAGTGGGCCGGCAGTGTCGCTCACATTCATCTCCATACATCTGGCCACCACGACTAACGCGCTTTCTCTCGTGTTTCCTCCTAACACTCTGTATGATGTGCGCTCTCTGCGTCTTTCCCTCTCTGCAGCAGACACGTCCACGATGCAGTGCACGGCAGGGTCCAGCCTCTGAGTGGCTGTACCGGTGCTGCCCTGTGCCGCCCTGTGGCGGCCCCTCTCCCTCAGTCAATGAGTAATAGGAGGTGTATCAGGGCAGCGAACGGTCGTCGAGGCGTTCCGCCAGCGGTACGCGATGGCTGTCGACATTCTTCGCAGGACGTCCCCCCCCAAACCCCACCCGCAAACGCGCCACTCCTGCTCTCCCCCTTCCTCCTCCCTCCCGCTTCTCTCTCTACGCATGCGGTCTGGCATCATCTTGCCTCGGGCACGCCACCGCTTCACTGCGGACATCGCGCCTCTGCTCTCCCCCCTTATGTCGACAGTGCCTTCACCCCTTTTTTCTGCTGCCCCGCTTGAGCCCTGCCATTCCTCACCATCCCCACGAATCGCCTCCCCTCGTCGCACTCCCCAGCACTGCTCTGCCCTTCTCGGTGGACCGGCACACACACACGCACAGAGACAGGCACTTGGGTTGCTCCCTGTGCGTCTGCACACGACACCGTTGGCGCAGCAAGCTCAGCCTCCCAGTCGCTTTCTCCTTTGAGTGGAGGAGGAGGGAGAGGGGTAGTCGCAACGCACGATTTGGCCCGGTACGCGCGGGCGCCCTTTCCTGCTCCCACTCCCATCAACGCCCCGCGGAGAGAGAGAGCGGGGGGAAGAGAAAGAGTGAGACTCCCTCAGCGCACCGTGACGCGCATCTTCTTACTTTTCGCGTGTTTTGTTCTGTGTCATCATCTGCTGCCGAGGTACAAGAGAAGTCTGCACACTGTTTTGTTGTGCCCCTCTCCTCCCACCACCACACACACACACGCTATACTGATCCCTAGCTTCCCTTTCTTCTCACCCTATCGCATGCTCTTCCCTGGCCGTTGTGTGGTGCATCTTTGCCTGTTTCTGTGTCTGTCGTTGAGTCTTTTCAGTCTCGGCCACGCATCCGCGCAAGTCTCTGCTTGCCTTTCCCCTTCTCGCCGTCACCTGCCTCCCCCTCTACGTCTCCCTTGCACCCTTTTCTGCTGTCTGTCTGCATCGCCGCTCCCTTCCCCCCCCCCCTCCCGCCTCTCCGGGCACTCCGTCTCTGTTCTCCGTTTTGTTTCGACGCCGCCCGTGTGCCTGCCGGTGTGCCGTTGTAGTGCAGACTTATGTTGTCACTTGGTCATTTTTTTCCTTTTCTTTTCCCATCCGTTCCTGCCCTCTTGACTGAGCTTACTCGCTCCCCATTAGCGTCCTCTCTCACGCCTTCTTCTTGTTGTTGTCAGCCTCTAGGGTATTCACCTGCTCTTCGGGGCGTGTGTGTGTCTCGCTTGTTTCTCTTCTGCTTCCTCGCCCAGCCCCGACACCCTCCCCCCCCCGCGCCGCACGCATACATAACGTCTTGCAGAAAGGTATATGCATATATATATATACATCATAAATATTCTTGGACGAACGCCGCGACTTCGCTAGGCCTTTGTCTCCACCATCCCTCCACTTCGCTGTGTCTGTCGCGTATTGTGAGTGTCCGTCCGTCCGTCCCAGGCGCATCATCAACGGAGCCTGCGTCGCTGCACGCCTTCTTCGTCCGTTTTTTCCCTCTCCCTTGTGTGTGCCCATCCTCACTCCTGTATGTAAGCGCATCTGTCGCGGATTTCTCTCTCCAACGCGCCTTCCCTCTCATCGCCTCACCACTGCGCCGTAGGTGTCTGCGTCTTGTGCGCTCCACCTCTTCTGCCTTTGGTGGCTCTCCCATTTTGCATCGCTGCTGCTCGTCTCGCCTTGCTCTCTTGCTGGTGCTGGCGCTGCCACCACCGTCGCCATCCCCCCTCCTCCTTGCCTCTGCTCTTCCGTGAGCCCACCGACACACGTGAGGAGAGGGGGCGCCTCTCCATCACTTGTGCTTCTCTCGTCTGCAATAGCGTCGGTGGGAGAGTTCGGTCTCGAGCACAAGATTCTGCCTTCTCTGCCGCCTGCGATTTCTGGTAGGCCGGGGTACGTGATATCGCCTTCCGATCGCGCGGATGGCTGCAGGGACAGCAGCAACGCGGAGGAGATCCCAAATGATGCGGCAGGGCAACCCACGTCCTGGACCCGCAAGATGAGCGACTCCAAAACTGCACGCCACGCGCCGGAGCACATGAGCAGCGGTGATGACTCCATCATGGCTACTGAGGACGGAGCACAGGCGCGCATCGACTCCACAGGTGGCCTGCGTGCGCTTTCCTCTGCGATGAGTGGCGGCGACAACGACCATGAACCTGAGCTGAACGTGCTTGGCACCACCGGCAGAGACGTCCATCGCAGAAGACCTGGACAAAAGGAGGATGTTGTCGTGGGAAATCGGCGGGCCTCTCGCGGAGTGGGTCTCCTGCCTCCGGTGCGCCAACGCGTCAGTGACGCGTGCGAGAACGGCTCGAGCGGCGCCGACGAGACCGCTGGCAACGCCGGCACCCTCACACGACCGAAGGGCTCCGTGCAGGAATACGTGCGCGAGAAATTGCAACTTCAAAGTGAGCAGGGGATTCGGACTTGCAGCAGGGTGCGGCGACCCCTCTGCTCCATCCTTGTGAAGTCAGGTGCATCGGGGCCTAAGCGGGGCGAGGGCACGAATGACAGTCCACGCTGCGACGCTGGGCCGCGTTCCAACCTTGACTGGGACAAGTCGCCGAACCACAGAGCCTTCTGGAAGAGAACTATGTCGAAGCAGGAGACCGACGCGGATCTGCGCTGCTACACCGCGCACGAGTACATCTTAGCCTTTTACTACCATGAGAGCAAGGAGTGCGACGACAGCCTAGAGTTGACTACCCCAGACAGCAGCCAGCGGCGACGGCGCGAGCGTGTGGCGCGCGTGGTGGCGGAGGCGACGCCACGCGAGGAGGCGGAGAGGTCAAAGCTGAAGCCAAAGGGCTCCATCCCCCCAAACACGCGACGGGAGATGATGACGTGTGCCACGGTAGAGGAACTGTACGAGCAGCTGATGGTGTGCTACCGGAAGGCTGGGGTGGAAAAGGGCTATCTTGACACACTCTTCATGAGGGAGGTACTGAGCGGCAGACGGCAGCCGCGGGTGCACGAAATGGAGAAGGACGACGACCTCGGCGAGAACTTGTCCGCCCCATCCGATGACGAGGTCGCGGAGGCGCCGAAGGAGGTGGTGCAGGTGGTCAAGCCGAAGCGGTCAAAACCGGCTGCGGTCAGCAGGCGCTCGGCGGAGCCGACAAGTCTCTACGAGATTATGCTGGAGCACATGCGGGCGAAGACGACGCCAGCCTTTCTGCACCACAACGCCATCCCGCTGCCAACGGTGCGTTTCCTCCAAAAGCGGGGCACCATCAAGCTGGGCAACTACTCATACGTGCTCCACCTCTGGGATGATGAAGAGAAGGGCTACCTCGTCACCGGCGTCTTCGACCGCAAGCCTGGGTTCGCAAAGCAGTTCAAGGACTCCTGCACGTACGCGATTTACGGCTTGGAAATGGGCCGGGACTGGGGCATGCGGTTCGGAGAGCTGGTGCTGATGCGGCAGCACCTGGCACCAGGGGCACGCAAGCACTTCCCTGAGGAGGGTAAGCTTATTCGCGGGCACACAGTGATTCGCGCTGCAAGCGTCTTAGACATCTTTGACGGCCGTGTGTGCGGCATCCCGTCCAACCTCAGGGAGCTGGATTACCGGCGCACCGGCATCCACGCGAGCGTGCAGGCCCTCGCCCACTATAACCATCTCTTCCCCCGCTGGAGTCCGCTGCGCAGCATTGTCCACCCACAGGACATCTTCGGCTGTCCGGTGGTGAACCCGACCGGGGGGTTATACTGCCTCTCCATGGTCGTGAATGGGGCGACGCGGATGGTGAAAGTGGACGACCGGGTGCCGGTGGAACCGGAGAGCGGACTCTTTCGTTGTCTCACGTCCGCCACGTTCGAGCTGTACCCGGCTCTGCTGGAGAAGGGGCTCCTCAAGGCAAACGGCTGTGGTATCAACCTCGCCCTTATGGAGAGCGCCGCGGTGTTGTTCCAGTTATGCGGGTGGATACCTGAGGTGATTCGCTTTCGCAGCGCCGGTGGAGTCGAGGAGCCTACCGTGGATGGTCTGATGCGGCCATCGGAGATGTGGTCGGTGCTGATGGAGGGCTACAACTTTGGGCGGCTCATGATGACCCTCACGGCGCACTGGTGTGCTGGCCGGCCGCCCCTCACGGCGTCGGAGCGGGTGATGCAGAGCGCGCAGTGGTTCGTGACACCGGTCGTGTATCCCGTGATCGACATGATCACGCAGCGCTTGAGCACCACCGGGGAGCCCACTATTCGCGCCATCATGCTGCGAGACACGACAGCGGATCCGTCAAGGCGAAAGTTCGAGCCACCCTTCAAGACCTCCCTCACTGCGGAGCAGCTGCTCGACCTGGGCTACATGAACGCCCACCGCGAGGCCGGTGTCTTCTGCGTCACGTGGGAGGAGGCGATCGCACATTTTGATCACTGCAGCATCAACTGGAGCCCTTTCACGTACTGGGACCTTCCGAGCGGGTCTGAGGCGCCAGAGGACTGCACACGGCTGTGCTGCCACGGCATCTATGACATGCGCGACGCCGGGAAGCACATGGCGCGGCAGCCGCAGTTTCACATTTGCTCGCAACTTGTCGACCGGTGCACGCACTTATTCCTCGTCTTCTGCCCACACGCGGGCGACCAGTCCCCGCTGCCGCACGACAACAACATGCTTGACAAGACGACTGTAGATAAGCTATCCGGGGGCGGGGCAGCAGTGCGGCTGCGCGTGTATGAGGTGACGACGCTGCCGTCTCTAGCGCAGTGCAAGATGCGCGACAGCCGTGGTCGTCGAGTGACGTGCTGCTTCGGAGACTGTCAAGGACGGCGCATCGTCAGCGAAACGGAAGGGCCGCGCGGACTGCAGTCACTGGCGGTGGCGCAGGGTAACCGCAACGAGTTCATCACACTCGGTTTCGACTGCCTGCCGGGCACGCGGGAGTACGTAGTCGTCATGGACGTGCACGACCGCCACCGGCCGTCCCGTGGTAAGGGCACTTTTCCGTACACCCTAACGCTCTTCACGTGTCTCGATCCGCTGCTGGAGCGCAACCCCAACAAATTCCCGATGTCCGCCATACACGCTCACCACGCCACGCTGGAGCAGGCGAAGCGGGTGGCGATGGGTGGCGGCTTCTCACACCGGGACGTTGTTTCAGCAGACCTGAACGTCAATGACCTCATCGAGGAGGAGGCGCAGCGCAAGCCACCGAGGCGGACGATCACGATGCACGCCATCCCAGAGCACCCCAACATTCACTCCCGCACGGTGCAGGGTCTGTGGTCCGTGCCCGGGTCGCGCACGCGGACAGTGCTGCTGCCGCACGACGCCACGCACGAGCTGTTGTACACGGGCACGCAGTACTACTTCCACCTTGACAGACCTTCTTACTTCGCCTTGCGCATCTGCCAGTCGAGGCGGGTCGGGCCGGCGCTCTCCACCGTCGAGCTGAAAGTGCTGGTGGTGCGGCGAACCGGCAGAGATGACATGTGCACGAACGAGAAGGACCTGCCAGCCGAGCGCACAGCACAGACCTGCGGCGGCGGCGGCGCAGCGGGAAGAGGAGGCAAGGCGTATGTGCCATGCTCTGTGCAGGGGATCGTTATGAAGGGCAGCGACGTTGTGCTGAGCAGCGGTCCCTGGTCCCTGGACGGCGCGGTGATCGACAGTGTGTCACCACACACGGTGCTGCTGGATCGGAACGGCGTTCTTGTACAGAACCCGCGGCGGCTGCGGCAGTACTACCACACCTCCTTCAACGTCGCTCTCTCCGACCGCGAAAACAAGGACAAGACGAACATGAGCTTCTTCCTCCTGTCTCGCCCGGACCCGAACGACCAAATGCGCTCCGTCATTCTGCAAGCCTTCGCGGACGGTTTTTTGATCTCGCCGCACACGTGCAACATCGGCATCAAGGGCAACCTCATACCGCACGACACGGAGGTGCGCGCCGTCCTCACGTCCTCGAACTTCGCCTACGAGTTGCACGGTGATGAGGGCCACTCCGTACCCTTCACGCAAGAGAGCGCACAGCGATCGCTGGCGACGCCGGCGCCGCAGCTCGATCTGTTCATCGATGTGGACCTGCAGAGCACCGCACCGGCGAGAAGCACCTCATTCTCGTCCGGGTCAGACGCTAGTTACGCGCTTGATCGACTGCGCGCCGTCGTGCGCTCCGCGCTGACGTCTAGTCCATCGCAGCGACTGCGGCTGCTGCGCACCCTCTTCTCCACCATGGCATTTGTCCGCCGAACGGTCAAGAATGAAAGCCACCGCGCTTTTCTGACGGGGCTGGGCGGCTCAATCGAGGCGTGGGTGCGATGGCACCAGAGTCTGGAGTCGCCGGGGGTGCAGGCGCCGGTGCTGTCCCTGCCGCCGCTGCCGGAGGGAGACTACATCATCATCCCCTGCTTCAAGCCCGTGTCGGACGATAAGGCGACGGAGCTGGGGAAGACGCGTGGCGTTGTGGCGGGGGACCAAAGCACGCTGGCGTTCGACATCACCCTCAGCGTACCAGGTCGAGTTGTGGAGCTGATCCCGACTAGAAATCCAGTCGACGGGCAGGGTAGCACGCAAGCTGTGCAGGCGCAGATGCATTGCGAGCAGACCATTCCAAGCGCCGAACGCCTGCGTCCCGACGTACACAGTAGGCACTATGGCTTCATCTCTTCTCTTTCACGGTGGATATCTGGCTCGAGGAAGAGGGCGTAGGAGATGTCTACAAAGCGCGACGACACAGTGGAGAAGCAGGCGTGTGTGTGTGTGTGTCAAAAGCTTGTGATGTTGCAGGCAACGCTGGCACAAGGCAGGTGGCGGTGGTGAGGGAGGGAGGGGCACCTCACATAGCGGCACGCGTACGTCTGTAGGTCCAGGTGTGCGAATCGCTTGATCTTCGCATCTCTCACCGTCTGCCTTCTCACCTGCTCTCCCACGGAGTCGCCCCTCCCCCCCCCATCCCTCCCCGTTCTCTTCATGGTGCACAAGCTTGCATGTGCTGCCGAAATGTTTTTCTTCTTTCGACTCCCCTGTCCAGTACGCGTATGATTCGATGTCCGTCGCCCGTTGTCCTCGCTGACGCGAAGAGGTGCGACCTCATGCACGTGGCGTGCCCTGTTAGCCACACATAATTGAGATAGGTGCACCCCACCTCCCCACCCCCACCCCAAATGACCGATCGGCTCAGGACCGTACGCGACTACTGTGCCGATGGGCGGGTGTGGGTGGCTGTGTGTACATACGTGTCTCCGCCTTTTGTTTTCATCTGCCTTCCTCTCCTTGTCGCCACCAATTCTGCGGCGCATTTTTTTTCTCCTACTCCGCCACGTTGATCACCGGACGGCCCCGTGCGACGTTATTCTTTTCTCCACCCTCCCACCTCCGTTGGTGGCGGTGCTTGGCTCGTGTTTGTGTGTGTGTGTGCCGCTGTGTGCACCACCGCCACCGCCACGTGTGGCCAGCCACACCTCCCGTTCACCTCACCTCCTGCCCCCCTCCCCCTTCCTCCTCTTCTGTTCAACGCATATGTGCATCCGCTGTTCCCCGTTGCTTTATTTTTTTTCTCTCCTCTTCCCGGAGCCGTTTCGTCAGGCGGGGTGCGCCCACGTGTAGCCCCGCTCCTGGCAGCGTCCTGCCAACTCGTTGATGCAATGTGTACGTGTGTAACGCACAACGGCTGGAACTGTCTCTCTCCTCTCTCCCTTCGCACCAATCATGGGTGGTCGCCGACACACCCGTATAACACGTACCGGTGCCCCTATCCATAAACGCGCATGTGAGCTTGTGTGCCTCAAAGCAAGACGCCTCGCAACTCATGCGGCAGCGTTGCACCGCGTCGAGGGGGGAGGCGGTGATGTTCTTTTGTTTTCCTTTTAGGGGCTCAATGGATGCTTCGTGTCTGCTACTTCGTCCTCCTCATCGTGTCCTCGGCATTGCTTTCTTCCCTCGTCGGCATCTCTCCTCTGCGTCCATCCGCAGGTGGGCGTCTGTGTCTCGCGCGTGCCCGGGTGGTTGGGCATGTGTACGTATATGTGCATATATATATATAGTATCTGCGTTTTCGTGTGTGTAATGTTGCTCGCGCGCCATGCCATCCTCAGTACTGTTTCGTTGTCTGGCTCCTCGTCACCATCATCTGCGCGATGGGAGTGCAACACTCTCTGCAAGGGTCCTCCCCCACCCCCTTTCACCGCCTTCTGCGTCTCCTCCCTCCCTTACCACATTGCACGCACTCACGCCTCCTTTTTTCTTTCGCTCAAGACGTGGTGCCGATCCGCGCACGATCCATGCGCATCCATGGACCGCTGGGTGGTTGGTGGGGCCAGCGCCGGCGCGCGAGGGAGAGAGTGGGCGGGCGGGGAGGTGGTGGTGACGGGGGGAAACGAAATAGGGATACACAGGAGTAACTCCACGGAGATCAGAGGCAGTCACACGCGCGCACAGCGCTAGACTTCACCGTACGAGCCATGAGGTAGTGGTGCCGCTTTCCTTTTGTCTTGTGTGGGGCGTGAGGGTGGAGGAAGGCGGGTGTACCTGCTTGCATATCTGCCGCCGCCTCTCTTTCTCTGTGTGTGTGCATAAGCCAAGCAATGTTTGAAAAAAAAAATGCTGGCCTCCCTGCACGACGGTGCCATCCCTGTCCCTGCTCCTCTTACGTCTCTCGCTTCTCCGCGATGATCTCAGTGCACCCCCCCCCTCCTCCGACTACTCCATCCTGCGCTTCCTCCTTCCACCCCCTCTCCCTCCCCCCCGCCCCGCCCACCCTCGCCTCACCTCACGTTGCCTCCCGCACATCAACCTCGCTGAAGAGATTCCATACGGGAGGACTCCCTCGCCGACCATGTCAATGAGCCGCCCGGCCGCTGTCTTGCAGGCTGGGGGCGACGATGACAAGAACGACGACCCGATGGCTATACTCGGGCAGCATGAGCGACACGTGCTGGTGTTGACACGGGCCGGCAAGCCCGTCTTTTCTCAGCATGGTCACGAAGAGCAACTCAGCCCACTGTGTGCCCTCCTTCAAGTGCTGCTGCACATACACGAAGACAAGGAGAGCGGCGACGAGCAAAGCCGGGGTCCGTCCCAGCCTGCTCCCAGATCGGACGGCACCGCATCCTCCGCGGCCGTGAAGGATGAGTTGCGCCAGGTAGTCTACTACTGCTCAAGGTCGACGTCCGGCGAGGCCTGGCATCAAGGTGACGTGAACGCGCAAGTGCAAGCCCTGACACTCTTCTTCCACGTTCAGGGTGAGCTGATGTACGTCATGTCAGTGCGCAGTGTGGCCCCGTCACCCCCAGCAGGTGCTGTGGAGGTGTCAAGTGCGGAAGGAGAATGCGAGCCGCCGCCACTGGCCAGCTACTGCCTGGCTCAGCTGCGGCATGTCCACCACTGCATCCTCCTCGTGCTTCCCACCGTGAACACTCTGCTGACGAGGTCACCCGGACTGGATGTCATGGCCACGTACACTTCGGCCGACCGTGCGGCGCTTCGAGAGCTCATCGAGTCCCACCAGACCGAACTGACATACGCTCTTGGTGCAGTGGCCACGCTGGCCCTCAGCGTAGAGAAGCGTCGAGTGGTAGAACGAGCGCTGCTGTGCTGTTACCGCAGCTGCGTCGACGCCGCCGTCGGGCCGCCGGCACACCAGTTGTTCAGCTTTCTGTACTTTAAAAACTACCTCGTGGCCGCCATCGGACCTCCCGAGACGTACGCCGCAGACCTCAAGATCTCTGTGTCCACGCCCCTTGCACTGGGGCCCGACACTGCACTCTGCGGCTGTCTGCATGTCGACGACGCGCTTCTCCTGTACCGCTACGCTCGCTCGCTCGTCTCACGGCAGCTGGGGGAGGCGTGGGTGCCGGTGTGTCTGCCACGCTTCAACAGCACCGGCTACCTCTGGTGCTACGCCGTCAACTTCACTCGCTACGCGCGTGAGCTCCGTCAGCAGCAAGGCAGGACGGTATGGCCAAAGGTCTGGGAGGAACACACGGAGCTCGATTTAATGCTGCTGCACGTGTCTGCCTCACAGGATGACTTCACGGCGCTATCTCGTTGCACCCGACGCTTCGCGCAGGACCTTTACGCGCCAGTCGTGGGGGACAACTTCTATTATCGGTTGGAGGAGGAACTCTACTACCGTACACCAGCCCCCTTGACGGAACTCCTGTCCTTGTCTCACATGTCGCTGTCCCCCTGCTCCACGCGTGACCTGTCTAGCGGGACCGGCGGGGTGCCGCTGTGGTATGGCGTGGTCATCCAAGGCAGTGACGCAGCCTTCCTCAACGCCGCTCAAGGCGAAGAGGCCAAGCCAACAACGCGGGCGGCCGCAACAGCCACGCGCACGCTCGACTGTCCCTCAGCGAGCATTCGGTTACTCTTTGAGAGCCAGCCCTCACCGCTGCTTAACATCGCCACTGTGGAGAATGCCAAGGAGTTCCGGCAGCTTGCAGCGCGCTACCAGGCGCAACTGCGTGCTGCCCCCGCCTCTTCTTCAGCCCCTTGCATGCTGTTTGTGCGCCACAACAGCGCCCTCGCCTTTGCAGTGGTTCAGCCAACTCCGGCCACGCTGGCGACGCTGGCCGAGCAATTCTTTTCGCCGAAGAATCCGTTCGATGTGCCAAGCGATGGCACTGCCGCTGGCGGCGACGCTGCAGAGTTTCTCCAGGAGGGTCGATGCAGTGCGGCCGCAGCCTCTCACCGCGGTGTATCTTTGACTACCTGGGTAGAGGCCGTTCGTGCGCTTGGCGTAGCGGAGCTCACGGTGGTGTTCGGGGCTGCCACACCGGAGGCCATGGCGTGGTATTGGGTGGGGCACATCTTGTTCATCGCGGTGCAGCGGCGGAGCCACTTCGTTGTACGTCAGCTGATCGGTGATCGTCGGTGAGATGATACAACATCGAGAAGCGCACTTGCGCATCAGAGGATGGTGGCGGTGTTTGGTGGAAGGTTTGAGTGCGCGTGACTGGGTGTATGCCTGCGTGTGTGGCGGTGCTCCCTCCCCCTCCCCTCGCATTGCTCGGCTGCTCCTTTCTTCACTTTTTCCTTCGAGTATCGATGAGAGGCCCCGCTCATGGCCGGCCAACTCTCCGTGCTTAGTACCTCAGGGCCCAGTACCCCCTCTCTGGGAGCCCGGGCAGACCCCCTTATCCCTCCATATGCCGTGCCGACCTTGGTAGTGGCGTCGCGTCGGGGCGAGCTGTGACAGTGCACACGCTTGTGCCATGCATATGGTAGGCAACGTGTCAGTGTGACTCCAACGCATCTCCCCTCCCCCCTCCCGGCCCTCACACCGACTACTTGGCGGGGAGCCCGAGTCGCCCCGGTGGGGATGCGCTAGGGAATGTGGGGAGTGGGGGGGCGTGCTCCGATGACTGAGCCGGCGCATTGCTGCACCCGCGTGTCTCCTGCTGCTTTGCACCGCGCGATGGGTGCCTGTGACAGGGCCCAGAGGGGGGCGGTGGTGGTGTTGGAGTGCAGCTCATGCGCCATGGCAACAACAAAAAAAGACCGCACGTTGTGCACGTATACGGCGTATTCCACGCGCCGTGTCGACCCGGGATAACACCGGCTCATTCACATGCCGAAATGCCTCCCTGCGCTGCGCGTTGTGTGTGTCGTGCATGACCTACCCGCCCACACGCCGTCCTCCCCTCCCACCTTGCTCTTCTCATCTCTCGCCCTCCTTGTGTGGGGTCAACCTGCCAAAAAAAAACGTTACCGCGTTTTTCACCGTGTGCGCTGCATTGTCGCGCTTTCTTTCCGCTCAGCTGGGGACCACGAGTAGCATCACGCTCGAGCACACAGGCAGCCACATCGGCTCTGAACCACCTGCCTCTTCCGTACAACCCTCACACACGCACACGGGACCGGCGGGAACAGCGTGATAGGAGCGCGCATCAGAGCGCGTCTGCGTGTATACGTCGGTCTCCGTATTGTCCCTCTACCTGAGCAGCCGTGCACGTCGGCTTGACTTCGATCCCACCTCCCCACTCCACGTTAAAAGCGCCGACGCTGCAATGTTGTCCAAGAAGAAGGCGGCCAAGCGGGCAGCCATCAGCGCCACCGTGCGCAGGGAACACCAGGCACATGAGAAGCTAAGTCAGCAGAACGCGCAGCTGCACACGTCGCGCAAGAAGGCTGCGGGGGCATCACCGTCCTCAACGGGCGCGGACGACTTGGTCAATGACAAGAAGAGTCGCACAGTCCTGAGCAGCGCCGATGCCCCGGAGGCGGTGGGCAGCGGCAACGGCAGCCGGGCGGCCATGATCCGCAGCCTCGGGGACCACATAAACACGCGCCTGCAGGAAGTGACATTCGAGGATGATCTCGACGGTGACGTCTTTCACGAGCGCCGCGCGCAGTTGATGGAGGAGGCGCGGCTGGCGGCTGGCGTCAAGCAGCGCGACATGTCCACCTCCGTGCGGCACTACCTCGGCCACCAAACGGAGATGCACGACCTGCACTCTGTGCGGATTGCCCACAACTGCAACTCCATTACGTGTGTGGCGGCCCTCGGTACAGACCGCATCGTGTATGGTGACAAGACCGGAAAGGTGTATCTCGTAGACATATCCCTCGCGACCAGCGGGGCCGGCATGTCAGTCTCTGACAAGGCGGAGCTGCAGCGGCGGCGCAAGGTGCTTCTAGAGCCGGCACTGCCATCCGGCATTGTCTCGATAGCCGTCAGCAACACGACAGCGAACCGCCCCACGGCGCGCGATGTCTTCGAAAAGACAACGGTAGACATGTCGTGCCCGTCGTACGTGGCAGCTGGGGCCATGGACGGGTCTATCAGTGTGTGGGAGACTCTCACCAAGACACACAAGGGACTTCTCTTCATGCACCGTAAGCCGATCACCGGACTGCAGTTCCGCATGGACACCGCCACCCTCTACTCCAGCTGCGAGGACGGCACGCTGCGGGTGTGGGCCGTGCCGCAGATGATCGCCGTCGACAAGCTTTTCGGTCATGAAGGGCCCATTCATTTCCTGGATTGCCTGCGCAAAGAGACGGCGGCGACCGTTGGCGAGGACGGCACGATGCGCTTCTGGAAGATGGACGCGGCCACGCAGCAGGCGTACAACTACGCACCGGCCCGGCGGCCGGAGAAGAGCCTCACCCCAGACGCCGCCGCCTCGGCGCCGCCGCCTCCCAGCGTGGTTATGGACACGGTGGCGATGCTTAATGAGAGCATCATCGTGGCGGGTGCGAGGGACGGCGCCGTCGTGGTCTTCGACGTGAACCGCCGCAAGCCCCTTGTCTTCGTTCCAGCAGCGCACGGGGACGGCTTCATCGGTGACGGCACGGGGCTGGAAAAGGCAGCGGCGCAGCTCGCGGAGGAGGACGATGGCGATCGAGTGGCACGCGATAACGCGACGGGATCATCGTCCGGCACCGTCGCTGCGCAGCGGCGTAATCCGAACCCCATCACCGCCGTGGCCGCCGTGCCATATGCGGATGTAGTAGCTACAGGCAGCTACGACGGAGTGGTACGCGTGTGGCACGTTGTTGGCGTTGGCGCCGGGGCCACGGCGCCGGGGAAGCGCACAGACGACGACAGAAACGGCGACGCGGCACCCTCGTCCGGGAAATGGGCGGCGCCGCAACTGGTGCTAATCGCAGAGCTGCCTGTTCAAGCCATTGTCAACTCGCTTCGCTTCTGCGGCAACGGTGATGTGCTCCTCATTGCCGTGGCCAAGGAGCCTCGGCGTGGTCGGTGGGTCGTGCAGTCGAATGCGCGCAACGGCGTTTTGTTGGTGCCGCTCACCGAGTTAGGGCGCAAGAAGCTGCAAGGAGTGCGCGGGGAAGTGGAGCACATCCCTGCGCAGCTCTTCGGCATCGACGATGCCGCCGCCGAGGAAGATGCCGCTGGGGAAGAAAAGGAAGAAGCGCACGTGAACGAGAGAGATGCTTCCAAAACGGACCTCGACTCAAGCGGAGAGCTGCAAGCGAACGACGGCGAGGACGGCGCTGGTCCCGAGGACGCAGAGGACGTCGCAGACATGTTTGACGTTGGCCCAGACGGCATGATGCGCTTCAGAGAGGGCGTGTCCCTCGCTGGCGGGGCTGCCGTCGCCTCGAAGAAGAGGAAAAAGGGGAAGAGTGGCATGCCTAAAGTGCTTCGGCAGAGCAAGGAGCTCTCCGACATGACCGTGGCGCGCGACTCCGGCAGCGACAAGATGAAGAAGGCGCTGTCGGCAAAGAAGGTCAAGCGCGTCGAGGCCAAGAGCAAGAAGCCTCATACGTCCAACGCTGCGCTGGCAACGTCCAAGAAGGCGATGAAGCGGGCGAAAGCGTGAGGTGCAGGGATATCGCGTGTTTACTTGCATGCATTTTGTGTAGGCCTATGCGCACGCGCATGCTTGCGGGTTGGTGTTTGTATGCGTTGGCGGGTGTGCGTGTGCGCAAGCGGGGGGGAGGAGGAGAAGAGTACGATGACGTCCCCCCTCCGCCCCGCTCGCTTTATATATGTCTCTCTCTCTCAGCCGTGCTGGGCATTTACTTTTGGTCTTGATTCCCCCTCACCTATTTTGTTAACTGTGATGCCGTTAACGTGTCGAATAAGTCCGAAGTGTTTTCTTCCGTTTTATGCCTACGCTTTGGTGTGCGTGCGTGTGGACGCTTGCTCTCCCCTGTACGAGTCTGTCTGCGTCCGTGTTTGTCCGCGCTTCGTCCTTTCCCACGCGCAGACAACTCCCTCACTGATCGGCACGCGCGTGGTCACAGCCACATACGCGCCAGGACAGACCCAGCCGTTGTTGCAGGAACCGGTGGTGATGTTAGCAGTGGCTGGTGCGTCGTCTTCGGGTGCCGAAGTCGATCGTGAATTGGTACATGCGCGTTTTCTTGTTTCTCGTCCCAAGGCGCTAATTTGCCGCCACACGCTGCACACGCAGAGGCCACGCACGCGTAAGCAAACGAAGCCCAGCTGTACAGGTCAGCAGCAGCGGAGATGGACCTGTTTGCCCTACCCCCTCCTCTCCCCCTCTCTCTGCGTGGCGCCGTGCGGTGAGAAGTGGCGTAACCGCAGCAATCGAGCGAGGGAGGCGAGCGAGGCGACGTGCTCGGTTGCGTGAGGGGGCGCGCGCGCGCATGTGGTAGGAGCCCAGCATCCCGTCTCCCTCGTAAGTCCCCTCACTCTGCCTTCTTGTGTGCTAATGAGGTTTTCTGTCGCCCCCGTCAGTAGGGAGACACTGCCGGGCGAACTGTATCGGCGACTTTGACCGCATGACCGTCATCTCCCCCGACCTTCCTCTCATCCTGCTCGCCCCCTTCTCCGCACGACTGTTGCGTATCGCTGCGTGCACGTGCACACGCCTACCTCCGCGCACGTTCGCCTATGTAAGATCGACATTGGCGGCGCGGCCACCTCATCACTGCCGGCACACACACACACAAGGGCGTGCGCACTGAGGCGTCTGCCTTTCCGCGTTCGGCCCTCTGTCGCCGCCATACCACCACCCTCGTAGGCAGGAGCGCGACCATGCTGGACCCCAGCGCAGATGCTGTGACTCTTGCAACTGCAGAAGAGGCGAAGGTGGCGGGGCAGCCGACACCGAAGGCGCCACCACCCGAGCCGATTATTTCAGGCTGCACCCCGTACAAGTACTACCGCGTCCCTGACGGACTCAAGCGAGTGCGCAGGAAGCAAAAGGTTGGCATCATCTTCGGCTACGTTGGTGAGTGTTACTGCGGGCTGCAGTGGAACCACCTTCCCGAGTACCCAACAGTCGAGGAGGTCCTCATGAAGGCGCTCTTCGAGACGGACATGATCAGCGAAGTGAATTTTTCTAACTTAAAGGTGCAGAAGCTGCTCAACTTTGAGCGAGCGAGCCGCACCGACAAGGGTGTGCACGCGCTTCGCAACGTCGTGTCCGTGGCTGTCATGCTGCCCTACGACCCCTCGTATACCAAGAAGCATCTGGCAGCCCTGCAAGAGCACGCCGAAGGCGCGGCCGCTGGTGAGGTCCACACAGCAGACGGCGACGTCGAAGACGACGCAAACAGCGCGCAGGCCGCTGTCTTCAGCTGCGAGGAGGCCAAGCGGCTGCTGAACGAGGCCCTTCCCCGAGATATCCACGTCTACGCCGTCGTGCCGGTGACTCGCAGCTTCAACGCCTACCTGAACTGTGGTGGGCGCCGCTACGAGTACTACCTGCCCACCTTCGCGCTCATGACAGCGGCGGAGTACTCCGAGACGTACTTTCCGACCTCCCTGGCCCCCTCCCAACCAACATTAAAGGAGGTGGGTTTTGTGCCAGGCAAGCATGGCAAGCGCGACCCCCCGCGCGCTGTCACGGTGACGGACGAGGAAGAAGAGGCGCGGCGACGCAAGCACAAGAACAGCGCGCGCAAGAGCAAGGGGCACTTCCCGAAGCGCAAGAATGCCAAGGCGGCTGCACGTGCGGTGGCGGCGGCAACAACTAGGGCCGTGCCGCCAGACTCGACGCCGCCACTGGAAGGGAAGGGTGATGTCTCCGCAGCTGAGACCACGGCGCCTCTGCACACCGAGCCCCTAGTCTTGTCCTCTCAGACCCCTGCCGGGCCGATGAGCATAGTCGCCCTGGACGATGGCGAGAAGAAGGCCGAGAGCGACGCGGAGAGTCAAGACAGCGACGCGGAGGTGCAGGCCGCGCTGGAGCGCGCCGCAGAGGCCCGCCCGTGCGAGGACAACTACGCGACGCACTTCCACGATGGTCTCTTTGAGTCCATGATTCTCTTCCGCAGCATCCCGGCTGACGCGATGCGCCACGTTGCCAACTACCGCCTCCCCGCGGAGCAGCTCCAGCACGTTCGCCGCCTCTTCCACGAGTACGAGGGGACGCATTGCTACCACAACTTCACCCCGGGCGGCCGCAGCTACGATGCTTCCTGCTACCGCTTCATCCGCAGCGTCGTCGTGAGCAACCCCTTTGTTGTGTCGCCAGAGGATGAGCTGCTGCAGCACAGCATTGATAACTGGTCTCTCAATCACTTCTACTCCCCCGACGAGCGGGTGGCCGTGACGTATGAAGAGTGGGTGACCGAAGGTGAGACGACGGAGCTGCAGGACGCCGCTGCGTCTGTCTCCGAGCAAGGAAAGCGGCAGATCCCGAAGAGCGCGGACGCGGCGTTGCGGGAGCGCATGCGTCAGCACATTCGCGACGTCTATGCCGGCGGTATCGAGGTTGTGCGCATCGAACTGGATGGACAGAGCTTCATGCTGAACCAAATTCGCAAGATGATCGGCGCGGTGGTCTGCGTTGCAGCCGCAGGCCTCCCCGAGACCTACATCCGCGACGTCCTGCTGCGCAAGGCCGTGCGGCGAGGCATACCGATGGCGCCCGCCAACGGTCTCTTCCTTTCGTACTTGGACTTCTCCGGCTACAATCGACGACTGGAGCGCATTCAAAACGATGGCAACAACGGCGCTGGCAAAGGCACGCTCGACGTGGAGGCTGGCGTGGACGCCGACGAGGTCGAGGCGCAGCGTCGCCGCATCATTGCCGTGGTGTTGCGCAATGAAATGGCGGAGGACATCATGGGGAAGTGGATGCGCTCTCTCCGCCACGTGCTGCGGCTGGCGTGGAAGCATACCCTCCATTGAGCAGGAACGACGGTGAAGGGGCTCCCTATCAAAGGGAGGGCAACACACAACAACAGCCAGTGCTGTGTTGTGGAGAAGTGGGCGAGAGCCGTCTATATCTGCGAGGTGAATAAGCGGGCATCCTCTCACTACACCCCTCCCCTTCCCTTTTCCTGCTCGTGCGGCGTGATGGCACGTGGTGCCTCTCTGTACCGCCGGCGAGGAAGGCCTCGAACGGCTCACGAAGTGCTTGACTGTTAAACCCGCTTGTGCTTGTCTGTGTAGGTGGCATAAGGGACACAACGTTCGCGTGGCAAGGTCGGTGCGCAAGTACAGCCCCTACACGTGCACACAGACACGCATGTCTCACATACGCCGCCGTCTCTCGTGCCCTCGCCAGCGCAGGCTGCACGCTCATCGGCTGTGCGATGGCGTGTCACCACACGCACGCTACGTAATGTCATCGAGGTCGTCGCCCCAACAAGAGATTTAAAAAGACTCGTCGGCGAGCGTGTCAGCACAAGGCACGCCGCCGTCCACCGTGCGCCGTGGCTGGGCCACTTGCTCTTCCTCGCTTGACGCACCTGTTACCGAACCTCTTTCCGCCGGTGCATCATGTCTGTGTCACTTTCCTACCTTCTCCACATCCCCCCCCATTCTCCGTGGTCCACACACGCACACACACTGCACACATGCACATACATGCGGTGCACACATCTGCTTAGCTAAGATGGTTGTCACAACATCATAGCCTTCTTAATTCCTCATCTCCCTGACGCAGCTTCGCACACACACACACACACACGCACGCACGCACACAACCGCGGACGCGCGCGCGTTGTTTTCGTTTTGGCGTGTGTCCGCGCCCTCGGACTCCTTTCATTGTTCTCTTCGCCCCTCTGTCGCTGCTCTCCCTCCCCTCCCCTCCCCTCCACCCCCTTGTTGCTGCCTTCTGTCACATCATCGTGTAGTCTTCGCACCTTCTTCGTTTGGGGGGATTTCGCTTAGCTAGTCTTCTCTGTTCCTGCGTGTCCGTGTGTCTGTGCAAGTGTGCATCTGAACGAGTTGGACGGGACTTCTCGCGTCGCGCTCCCCCTCGTTGTTGTCATTCTGTTTTGCTGTTGTTCTTTGCCCTGTATTTTTTCTCTGCCGCACCGCTGCAAACATTACTCAGCCCGCTTCGTCGACGCGGTGCACCAAGCCGTCGTCTCTTGGCCTTTGTGCAATTCTTTCGCCTCCGCAATCCTCCCCATCCCCCCCCCTTCCTATTTCATCTTCCAGAGGCACACGCACACACCCACAGATCCGGCACGTCATCTCTCGACTGCCGTCTACTGCCATGTTCAAATTCGTCTCTTCCATCGGTGACGCCGCGTACAAGGCGGCATCCAAGACCGGCCTCGCCGCCGGCTCTGAGCAGCCTCCCTACCCGTGCGCCCTCCCTCTGCAGGTAATCGAAGACTGCGAGGACACGGAAACCACGGAACGCGTCCTGAACGATACGTACGTGGCTGTTCAAGACCTCCTGAGCGATGACCTTCCGCTGCTGCACAGCGCCATCTCAGACGTGAAGGCCCACAAGCCCTTCAAGCTGGTAGACTTCACCGATCGCGAGGGCGACATCCGTCTTTTTACTCGTCCCCACGTCGGCACCTATAACTTTGCCCGTGTTACGCTCACGCTCGACAACGTGTCACCGGCAAAGGTGTTGGCCTTCATGCACCCCCAAAGCCTGAAGGAGCGCAACCGCTACTCGAACAACCTTTGCCAGTATGACGTCATCGCCCGCAACCCCGAACTGCCCGCGCAGTACATCGGCAATGATAACGACCACCTCGAGGAACTCTGTCGCATGGGCATCCGTGACTGGCATGTGGAATACAACCGGTACAGCGCTCCGCCACCTGTGGCGGCCCGAGATTTCATCAACCTTGTCGAGAAGCGCTATGTTCCGGAGCAGCGGTGCTACTACATCTACGGCACGAGCGTTGACTACCGCGATACGGCCGGCATCACCATCGAGAAGGACAATTGCGTGCGTGGCGCCGTCGTGTTCGGCTGGCGCCTTCAGCACGTCGGCAGCAAGACGCACTGCACGTACGTGTCCTGCATGAGCCCGAATGGCTGGGCGCCGACCTTCATTGTGGGCTGGATGAAGACCGCGATCGCAAAGGAGCTTCAAAACGCGCGGCGACTGCTGTACCAGGATGTGCCGTCCTCCCATACCGCTGGCGCGTCCCCGGAGTACGCCAAGGGTGCCCTGGCGACACACAACGCGTCCATCATATCTCGTCGGCACAAGCAGCCGAATACAAAGAATTTTCTGTCCAAGTCTTCCGCGCAGAAGCGCGGCGATGCCATGGAGCGCGAGGAGCGGCGACTGCTGGAGGACGAGAAACCCATTGTGTTTGAGTGAAGGACAGGCAAGGACAGGGAAGAAACGGCGAAGCCCAAGAATGGAATGGAAAGGGCGGCGGAGCTCCTCATTAGGTGGCGGGTGTGTGGGTGAGGGGGCGAGCACCGTGTAAGCCGAATGCATCAAAACGGATCAATGGAGTGTCGCACAAGGAGCACGAGGTATCGACGCGCACACGCGGCAGACATGGAAGGTGGGATTGGCATATCAAGCGAAGGTGTACCTCAGTGTCTCTGATGTGTGTGCGTGCGGGCGATTGCGTCATTCGGCAGTGCTCCATCTGTGGCCGCATGAGTGCTTCTCGCTCGAGCTCTTTTCCCTGTTGTTGTCCTGGAGGGGTGGGGGTCTTCTACCGTGTCACCTTCCTTCCACGCTATCCCCCGCCGACATCCCACCACGGCCGCCTCCACGTCAAAAAAACATCCACACCTGAGTCCGTGCTCTTGATGTGTTTGTGCGCGGGCATCCGCGGCTGCTCTTCCCGTGATGACCCGAGTACGCAACGTGTCCCACAGCAGATAGAAACATGCTGTCACTCGCATTGCGGGTTCGGCGCCACCTGGTGAATGGCGAAGCATCGCGGTCGTCTCGCCCGCCTTCCCCCCCCCCGCATATATATTTATATATGTGCGTGTAACCTTTATTTCCTTTGAACATCTTCGCTCACGTGTAGGCGGTCTCGTCCCCACCGCCACCCAAAATTTCTTTTTCTCTGTGTGCCACTCATGAATTCGATGCTCATCGTCTGGCGTCTAAACGTATACACACACGTATATACATATATATGTGTGTGTATATATGTATATATATGCATGTATATGTATGTATATGTGTATGTATGTGTGTGTATACGTATATGTGTATATAGCGCTCTCTCTCTTGGCGGCCTGCAAGCGCGGGTGTGCCTGCTTGCCTGCCCGCCTGAATCTTGTGTGGTACGTGTATGTATGCGTGTGTGGAAGAATGCGGGGGCCTCCCTAAGAAATCCGTGTCTCTGATGATGATTCTCTCGCTTTCTCCTCTGTCTTTTTTGTTCTGTCTCGGATACCCGTACGATGCTCTCCTCCCTCGCTCTCGCCCTTTCTCGGTCCTCTCGCCCATTGCATGATCATCTCAGCATCCCGACGCTCTGCGCAATCATACAGATGTGCGTAATACATGCGCCAACGCATGTGTATGTGTGTAACGTTTGCTGTGCCGAAGACGTGCCTTGGGCTGGGAACGCTGCCGACCAACTCTCGCTCCCTCGCGCACTCTCCTCCTCCGTGCCTCCTTGTCTCCCTCCACAAGCCAGCAGGTGGGTGCTCCAGCACCTGCGGAACGTTTTGGACGCCCACAAGTCCGTCATGGTCACACTCCACGGATCCCACTCCACAACGGTCCTTCACGCACACGACAGGAACTATGTCGGAGAGGGATATCGTGTGTGTGCGTGGGGCTGCGGTCTTCACGGTGCAGAGACAGCGCCGCTTCCGTTGAGCTCCGATGGGCTGGTGCCGGAACCGCAGCTGAGCACGGGATTGTCGTGTATGGCCAAGCCTCGCGCGGCCTCACATTTGCGGGGCTCCAGACGAACTACGCCGGCTACCACTCACACACCATCAGCTTCAACGATTCGGAAAAGGGCGGACGTCCTGCACACGTGGGGATTCTGACTGGCAGATGGCTCCGATCACCATGCTGCTGAGGGAGGGAGTGCGGGTGTCGGAGGAGGGCATCCATCGCCTCGAGGCGGCTGCGAGCTGATTCATGGACAGCCGCCCGCGCCCGCTGCCGGGGAAACGAAGCGGATGCTGCCATGGGACGAGTGGCGGCGGGTCTGGGAAGGCATGGATGCTGCCGCCTCTGGAGGAGCTCCATCGCGGACCGGCACACCCACGGGGGCGGATCCGCGGGCGCTCTTCCGCATCCCCTTCTCCGTGCTCGACACGTGGCATGCACGCAAGGCGTCGCTGCAGGGCAGACACAGCGTGTGCCGGCTCATTCCGGTAGCGGCACCGAAGGCCGAGCAGACGGATGCACCGCAGGCCGCGGCGCAAGCACCGACGTCGTGGGAGTGTTGGAGCAGTACATCGCTGCTGATGTCGGTAGTGAGCTCCTGGGTAGCGTCGCGTCGGGGCGAGCTGTGACAGTGCACACGCTTGTGCCATGCATATGGTAGGCAACGTGTCAGTGTGACTCCAACGCATCTCCCCTCCCCCCCTCCCGGCCCTCACACCGACTACTTGGCGGGGAGCCCGAGTCGCCCCGGTGGGGATGCGCTAGGGAATGTGGGGAGTGGGGGGGGGGGGGGCGTGCTCCGATGACTGAGCCGGCGCATTGCTGCACCCGCGTGTCTCCTGCTGCTTTGCACCGCGCGATGGGTGCCTGTGACAGGGCCCAGAGGGGGGCGGTGGTGGTGTTGGAGTGCAGCTCATGCGCCATGGCAACGAAAGGGGCGCGTGGCCAACGACATTTCACGAGCGCTGTAAGGCGCACATAGATGAGCTGCCGTTGCGCAGACAAAGCGAGGCCTGCCCGCCATCTCTCTTGCCACAACTCACTCGCCCTCCGGGGGTGCGTTGTGTCACGACAGCGCCTAAGAGCTGGAGAGGGGTGGCCGGCACACATGCGATACAGGCAGCAGCGACGGTGGTCACCCCGGTCTGTTTGCGTGCCGTACCCCACCTTGAATCCTCCACGTTTGTTTGGTGCTCTGCCGCCTTCCTCTTGTATTGTTTCTTCTGATGTCCGATCCCCCGCTTCCTCCCTTCACCGCGCAGACACGCCACACTGCGGCAGCGTCATACCTGTGCCTCTCGCAAGCAGCGGCGCATTCGACGCTCTAACACGCACGCAGCAAGGTGGTGAGACAGAGAGAGTCAAGCAGCCGTACCAAAAAAAAACGGAAAATATATGGATGTGACGCATGGCGAATATTGCGGAGTCTGCCGTACTTGTGTCCTCCGCCTCCTCGGCGGAGGCGGTCGCCAAGCTGACGCAAGTTCAAGGCCCCACGTCGGGCTTCGACAAGGCTGAACACATCATCGATTCGTACTCGACGATGGGATTCCAGGCGACAAACTACGGCCTCGCCCGCTCCATTGCCCAACGCATGATCCAAAGACAGCCCCCTTCGAAGGTGTATCAGATAAAGGACGGCGAGTACGTGTTGGTGCCGCCCGATGTCGGCGAGGACGGGAGGACGTTGCCGCAAGAGCATGTCTACCCGAGCCTGTTCATGGGTGTAACTGCCAACCTCATGGGCACTGGCTGCCGTGAGGCGGTTCGGTTTCTTGTGCAGGAGGGTGTTGTCCATCGCTCGCCCGAAGCGTCTGCTGACGCGGCAGCAGACGGGACAGAGGACCAGCTAATGTTTGCACGACTCAAGAAGGAGTACGTCGAGACGTACGGTGGCCCTCCACACCCGGACGAGGAGGTGCCTCGCGCTCACAGCTTCCTGTGCGCCATCGTCGTGAGCGGCGGTGGTGTGGAGCACGACCTGCGCCGCGCCTGCACCGCTTACACACTGCACCACTACGCCAGCGAAGCACAAGGTCATGTGAGCAGCAGCGCCTCCTCCGACGCCGCAGCGCCGTTTGAAGGCCTAAAACAGAGTGCGGAAAAGCCTCTCGGCACTCGCGCGGCGGCCGGCACAGCGAAGGCGGCGCGCTTCGGCAACGTCGAGTACCCACGGCAGGGCAGCCCCGGCTCTGCGCTATTCGACCGCCTCATGCGTATATTTGTTCAGCGCCTCTGTGCCCGCCAGGCACAGCTGCGCGCGGCTGCGATGGCGAAGCCGATTCCTGACAAGTACGACGATGTGTGTAGCTGGTCCGTCACTCCCAGCGAGGTGTGGACGCTGTGCGGGTTGTGGCTGGTCGACATGCTCGCGGAGGCGCTGGGGGCTGTGCCGAGTTGCACGTCTCACTTGACCAGCGATTCTGCGGTTGGCACTGCAGCATCCGTCGCCGCGAATGGGAAGGGGCAGGAAGCATATCGAGATGCCCGCATTCCTAGAACGGCATCCTATCGTGCGGAAGCGCTCGCCAGGGCACGCACAACTGTCGTCTACTGGGCCGCCCTGCAGCAAGTCTCTCTGTTCAGCCCCTCCTTCGTCGACGGCGACATCACGAGCTACCTGTTGCCCACGCCTGCCCCGGCTGCCCGTCCTGCGCACCGAAAACGCGGTTCAGTTGCGGACGAGAACGCCGGCAATTCGAAGGAGTTGAAGAGAAGTCAAAAAGCCCCCTCTTCTTCGGCCACGGCGGCCACCGCGGTGGTGGACAAGCCTCCGGTGGTGGAGCGCCTGCAGGTCGATCTCGTCCGTGACGTGTACTCGATCAACAAGCTCGCCATGCTCAGCAAGAAGACCGGCATGCTCATCTGCGGTGGTGGTGTCGTGAAGCATCACGTATGTAACGCCAACCTCATGCGCAATGGCGCCGACTTCACCATCATCCTGAACAACGGGCAGGAGTTCGACGGCTCTGACGCAGGTGCTAAACCCGAGGAGGCCCTTTCGTGGGGGAAGGTACGGATGGAAGGGGAGTTCGTGAAGGTGTATGGAGAGGTCAGCACGT
Source organism: Leishmania mexicana MHOM/GT/2001/U1103 (assembly GCF_000234665.1). Lineage (NCBI taxonomy): Eukaryota > Euglenozoa > Kinetoplastea > Trypanosomatida > Trypanosomatidae > Leishmania > Leishmania mexicana. The sequence goes on from NC_018337.1 coordinate 117,547, forward strand.
ACCTCCCGCTGCTGTTGGCGGAGGTCTTCGTACCCGCGGTGCGGCAGCGTAGGGCAACGGACGACGCGCAGCCGCGCAAGAAGCGATACTCGCGAGGCCCGTATCCGTCGCAAGACGTCTCCGGGCACTCCCGCCCGTGTGCTGGAGAATGATGTTTAGACACGAAATGGCGCAGTGGGCTAGTACCGCACACGTGTGAGGTCTGCTCTCGCGTACGTGCGCGTTCAGAGAGAAGAAGGGGGGAAGTGTGTTGAATGAGGTGCATGAGGCGCGGGGCCATGTTGCGCTCCATCCCTCCACCCCTTTCCTCCCTCCTACGTGCCTCCGTCGCTCCACCGTCCCCACCGCCATCTCTGTCCTTTGGCGCTCTAGCGCAGAGCCATTCCTCCAATGGTGCACACACGGGCACACGCAGCGCAGCAGCACACATACCCGGAAGCGTGGAGGGGGTCGGTGGGGCATCAAGCAAGTGCGTGCCTGCTCCGTAGCGTGCATCAAGAAAAGGTTCACGGCACTCGCTTTCTTCGTGGGCGGCAAGAGGGCTCCTCCGCCTCGTTGGTCTTTTCTTTTTCTCGAATCTAAGCCAGCCATCGATGCCGACCGTCGTGCGCGTCGCACCGGTGAGAGGGGCGAACAGCATTGCGCGAGCATAAACAACGACAGTAGGTAAAGCGAAGGAAAGACACACAGGAAGGACACGGTCGATCCAGTGGCGGACGCAAGGCGCACCAATTTGTTTTTCGTTGCGAGGTTGCGGCACGCGCATCGTTGCCCCTCCCTCCCCTCCCCTTCCCCCTCCGTCTTTCTCTTTTGCTCGATTCCGCCTCACCATCTCTGTCGCTCTCTGCCGCCAGGAGTGGGCTGCCAAGCTCTCTTGGCTGCCCCTCTCCCTCTCTCATCGGATACACATGCCCCCACATCCGCAGCGAACACCAACACACAGTCGCAAGGGCCGAAATTTATTCACAAGCTCGTCCGCTGCACGCTGAACAGACCTCCTCGATCAAATGGATGCCCCTTTCTCCCCCGGGAGCGGCAGCTCTCTCACGAGCCTGCTCCTCGCCGCCGTCGTGCCGTTCCTGTGCCTGCGGGCCTTCCTCTTCCTTTTCCACGTCTGGCCCAACTTTCTTCATCGGCGGCTCACCTCGTGCTTTGATAGGCAAGTTGCCATGGTCATGGAGCGAGTGAGCCCCAATCGCGTTATCCAGGACGATATTATGGTTCGCAGCATTATGGGATACGTCTCCAGCTGCTACGTGCGCAGCATGCAGCGCGGCGCCGACGCGTGCGATGCCGTCGCCACGGCGGACTACGAGTACACCTTCCTCTTTGACAATGCGGACATGTTTGAAGAGGACTGGGTGCCCTACTCGACACGCTTCCGCTCGCTCTTCGGACGCGTCATTGCCTCTTGCATGGAGCTTTCCGTTGTCCCCAGCTATGGGCATTCCATCCAAGTGGAGCCCGGACTCTTCGTGCGCTTTCTTCCGAACAGGGACGCCCTAGGTGGCGGCAGGGACAAAGATGGGCGGTGGTCGGCGGAGAGCCAGCAGAGCTCTGAGGACTCTAAGGGTGGTCAACGACCTGGTGCCGCGGCAGGCGAGCTCAACCAGGTTGACAAGTTGAACACGTACATGTTCTACAGCATGCGCAGGTACGCGGAAAGCATGGATAATCATCCTGAGCCCCGCGTGGATGGCAGAGCAGATGCGGTCATCTCCGAGGAGCGCCCCTTTGACCCCGGTGCGCAGAGCGATGCAGACCGAGGCAGGGGCGGCGGTGGCGGCAGCAGCAGCAGCAGAATGCAGTCGGAGTCTACCTTTTTCGAGGACCCCCAACACCCACCTGAAGAGCGCATCGTCGTCCTCGAGTATCGTCGACCGCTCCCGCACGAGCATGCACATGTTCTATGCAACAGCGGCACCACTCATGGCGGCGTTAGCAAGTACGACGCATTGCAGTCGTCGGAAGACGTGATCGAGGGCTTCCTGGGTCGTGTCCACAGGTGGTACCTGGGGCACGTGGCGCAGAGCAAGAGGGCAGCACTTTTGGTGATTTATCCGTCGCTGTTGATGGCACAATTCGCGAAGATGGGCACCGTGTCACCGAAAGCGTGCTATATAGGTCCACAGGCCGAGTTCTCAGGAAAGTACTATGCGCTGGAAAGTGCAGCGCTGGCGCGCGAGGAAATCACCGGCGCGGCGGCTGCCAGCTCCGCATCGTTGTCTGTGAAGGCGGGAGCGAAAGCAGGCGACGGCGCCACCGTCACCGCCGTGCGGGAAGTGACGACGACGACGACGACTGGCGGTCACGTGGGCCTCCGCGGCGCCGAACTGTCAGGCGGGTCGCGAGGCAAAACGTTCAACTCGCTCTTCTTTCCTGGAAAGGCACGCGTCCTGTCCATGATTGACGACTTTGTGGAGGAGCGCGGCCGCTTCGGTGTGCCGGGCGTCGTGCCTCGACTTACCTTCTTCCTGTACGGAGCACCTGGCACGGGCAAGACGTCGTTTGTGAAGGCTCTGGCGCGGCATCTGCGGCGCAACCTCGTGGTGGTCTCCATGAGCGAACTCATCACGGTGAACGAGTTGCAGAGAGTTCTGCAGCCCTTCGGCATGGAACTGAGAGAGGGTGGAGAACGCCGCAGCAGGGGCACAGGCTCTCTGAGCGTTCGCCCGCATCAGTCTGTGTACGTCTTCGAAGACTTTGATGCAATCGGTGACGCCGGGGAGGCGTTGATAAAGATGCAAGCGCAGCAGAGGAAGCTGGCGGAGGAGCGGCAGCTGGGGCAGTCGAAGAAGTCCCCTGGCGACGAGGCGAGAGGCAGCGATGACGGTGATAGTGATAAGTTGCAGGCGGCTTCATCCTCCTCGTCTGCAGGCTCAAGATCTGGCGGCTCCTTCAACAGTCAGGAGGACTGCGGCAGCGATAGCGACGATGGCGACACGGAGCGCAGGGACATGTTTCTCCTGAGAAACAACCTGCTAGAGGAGCTCACCCGCGACCATCTCACGGTAGAGCGCTTCATTGACCTCTTCAACGGCTTGAACCTGCCCGAATCCTTCATCGCCGTCTTCACCACGAACCATCCAGAGAGGATCCACCCGCTCATCGCGTCCTCGTCCGTGATGGATGTGACGTTGGACATGGGGATGTTCGACGATGAGTGTGCGACGCAGATGGTCGAACACTACTATCCTGCCGAGCTCGCCGATCAAACGGTGGAAGGTGGCAGCCAACGGCACCTCTCCACTTCACAGCTCGCGGCTCTGCGTGCGGCGCTTCGGGTGTTTAATGCCGGCTCCAGTGGACTGAGTGGGGCGCGGTTGGAGGAAATGTGCGTCGAGTGCGACACAGTCGCGGCCTTGACGGCACGGCTGAGCTCAGTAGACTCCTTTGACGCGGTGGACGTGTTTTAGGGGGGCGCCTCTCCGATGTTGCACGTCTGCGCAATCGGACGCGATGTGCGGCACGGGGCCCCGCCAGTGCTGCCTTAGATGCCTCGTTCAATCGTTACCCGCGACGGCACGTTGCCGTCTTCCTCTCTCTCTCTATGTACCTGTGCACGCGCGTGTGTTGGGTGCATCCTCTGCTCCGCTGCAGCCTTTCGCCCCCCCCCCTCTAATCGGCTCTGTGCGGCGTGGCGATTTTCTTCTTCGCCCAACCGTTGGGTTTTTTTGCGCTGGACTCCCGTCTTGTCATTGTGGCCGAGTGTGAGCGTGGAACGCGTCCACGTGCTGCGGGGCCCTTCGTGACGCTTGTTGGGTGCAGGAGAGGACCCGGCGTGCTGTGTGTGGGCGGGCGTGTGTTGCGGCTGTATCGCCTTCTGCGCTGCTGTGACGTGCATGGCTTCGCGCTCTATCGTGTCTTTCTTCTGTTGCACGCGCAGCCCCGCGCCGGCCCTGCTGCTCCGCTCCTCCTCGTCGCCTTCCCACCCGCCCCCTCCCACACACATGCACACCCTCTCCTCCAGCGCCGCTGCTGACGCCGAGGACAGAGACATGTGTGGATGCAGAGCGAGCGAAGTGCAAGTAATCACACGCACACGTGTGCTAGCACGCGTAGCCCACACCCTTCCCCAACCCAGCTATATACCGGCCCGCCCAACATGGACCGAAGAAGACACACAGCCTGATCGGCGCGCACGCAATGAGCGGCCGCACCTCCGCAGGTCTGTGAGCGTCCACCTCTTGTGTGCACCCGTGATGGACACGCGTCTGTGTGTACATGCATGTCTGCGCCTCACGAAACATGCCGGACAGGCACAACGGCAAGTTCTCTCTCTTACCTCTTTGCGCGACTGGTGCGCCATCTTTTCTGCCTCCCCCCCTCCACGCCACTGCTCTCCTCCCTCCTCGTACCATCGACATCCCACCCCACCCCACCCCATCCTCTCCTCTCCTCTCCTGTACACTGATATCCACGCACGCGCGCACACACACACATGTGCATCTATATGCGCATGCGCAATGCAGCACAACGTCACCACAACACCTGCCATCCTCCGTAAGCTAACTCGCCAAGGTCTTGCTCCGAGCCCTCCCTCCCACCGTATTATCTTTCCCCGCATCGTGTGTAACTTGTGTGCTCCTCCGGGTCTCAGAAGGAGCAAGCGCACGTCGTATCATCCGCCCAGCCCGCACGCGCATACATCCGCAACTGTCGGGCTCGCGTGGTGCCCCTGTCGAGCTCCTTTCGATCGCCACCATTTGTATTACACTCTTCGCACGCTTCCCCGAAGCGTTCGTGTCTCGCAGCCAAGATGACGGCTCAGATGGTGCCGATTGACCCGGACAAGAAGGATGACGTCTACTACCGTTACAAGATGCCCGCTGTGCAGACGAAGGTGGAGGGCAGCGGCAACGGTATCAAGACAGTGCTGCCGAATATTCACGACATCTGTCTGGTGATCAACCGCCCGGAGGAAGTGCTCATGAAGTACTTTCAGTTCGAGCTCGGGGCGCAGCGTACGGTGTCGACAAAGGACGACAAGTTCCTGCTGATGGGTGCCCACCCCACGGAGCGCATGCAGGACAAGCTGTACGACTTCATTCGAAAGTTCGTGCTGTGCAAGCACTGCCACAACCCTGAGACGGCCATCCACCTCGACGCTGGCAAGAAGGGCTCCGCCTCCATCAGTATGGTGTGCGGTGCGTGCGGTAAGCGGTCCAACTTCGATGAGCACCGTACCAAGACCTTCATGACGCAGTACTACGAGAAGCATCCGGTGGAGGCGAAGGCGGCCAAGGGTGCCGCAGAGGCGCGCAAGAAGGACGACGCCCCGGCGGCTGACGAAGTGGCCGCGCCGACCAAGCCGGAGAAGGAGTCAGGCAAATCCGTCGGCAAGTCGGACCTCACGGACGACCGCGAGGACCCCAAGGTTGTTTTCGCGCGTGTGCTGAAGGAGTCCTGGGGCAAGAACGACGAGCTCGTGGGGCGCACCGTGCGTCTGCTGAGCCAGTACAACCTACCGGAGCACTACGGACCGCCGATGGCGCTGTCGGCGATGCTGCTGGAGCACCGTGATGACCTGCTGTCGACCATGAAGATGCACGCGCGTCTGCTGAAGCGGCTCTGCACGGTGCCGGAGCTCTTCTCCCGCTCGGAGGGCTACGACGAGAAGGAGTTGACGGAGTTCTACAAGCGCGAGAAGAAGATTCAGAAGACGTTCCTCCGCGAGTGCGCCAAGGAGTTCGCCACCAACTATACCCCCGACAAGTTCGCCGTTCTCATCTTTATGCTGTTTGTCGAAGGTGTCCTTCGTGACCGCAGCATCGCCGATTGGGCAAAGGACACGAAGCCCTTCAGCGACGCCGACCCGAAGCTGCAGGAGGAGATGCGGCAGAAGGTAGCACCGATCGTCTCCTGGCTCGGCATGGACGCCAAGGCAGACGCGTAGAAAGTGCACCAGTATCAGGATAAAAGCAGAAGAAAGGCGTATGCGTGTGCCTGTATGTAAGCATGTGTGCCCGTAAGCATGTGGCTGTCTGGGTGTCTGGGTGTGGGTGTGTGGGTGGTGAAGACTTAATGCTGCACGTAAGGAGTTGGTAACAGCAAGGCAACCGAAAATAGACAAAAGGAGTCGGTGGTGTGTGGTGTGCGCCAGAGGTGCGGGCGGCTTGGGCGAGTGGAAGGCCAACGCGTGTGCGCATGTGGGCGGGGCGAACAGTGCTTCACGCACACACGGCTTTTGCTCTGTTTTCGCGCGATAAGCGCTGGCGATTTTCGGCACCATCAGCTCGTCTCTGCTGCCGAAGGCACTAGTGTACGGCTACCGCGCACTTCGCATGTTGGTCTCGCGTACCCTTCTCGCTGTCTCCGTCTCCTCCTCCTTTCTCGCCGCTAACCTTCCCTGCGGACGCACATGTGCCCCTTCTCTCTCTCCACAGGGCCTTGTCTCCGTCTCCACCCTTCACTGACCGCGTTCCCGCCGTGACAGCTTTGCCGCTCTCCCGTAAGGCACCGCTGTGCACATGCGCGGGTCTGTGCGCATGTTTGCGCGTCGCGGCGAGTAAACAACAACTCATTAAAAGAAGAAGAGGCGTCAGTTCAGCGACTCGCGAAAGTCGACGAGGGAGCAGATCAGCAGACGTCACGGCAATTGGAAAGGGAAGGGTGCCTCTCCCCTCCCCTCCCCTCCCCCAAACCGCTTTCCTGCCCTCTTCGATCTGTGTGCCTGTCTGTCTACCCCCCCCCCTACCCTCTACTCGCTCGACGGCCGTGCTGACGGTGTGCCGTCGTGTGTACCTCTCCTCGTTGCTCGCCCCTCGTCTCCACCTGCTTTGCCCCCTTGCGAGCACGTGCCGTTCCGTCTCGCCTCCATCTCCTCGTGACCACCCTCCCCTCCCTTCCCAGCTCAGCGGCCCTCACGTACGAAAGTGAAGCAGGTACGCACACGCACACAACGACACACGCAATGTCTCAGGCTGCTACCACGGCTGCGCAGTTTGTGCGGCCGCTGCTTGATAAGCCGGTGGAGGTGACCTCGATCAAGTACAGTCTCCTCTCCGAGGACATGATTCACCGCCTCTCGGTCCTGCCCTGCCACCGCGTGATTGGGACCGAAAAGAGCTTCGGCGTCAACGATGGCCGCCTTGGCCCGAGTGACCGCTTGTCGGTGTGCAACACCTGCGGTCAGCGCAGCATCGAGTGCACTGGCCACGCCGGCCACATCGACCTCGAGGCGCCCGTCTTCCACCTCGGCTACTTCTCTGCAGTCATTCGAGTCTGCCGCACAATCTGCAAGCGCTGCTCCAACGTACTCCTCACGCGAGAGGAGATGGAGTACTACCTGCACCGGCTGAGATCCACGACACATGAGCCGCAGCAGCGCGCCGCCATTATCAAGGGCATCCAGGAGGACGCCTACAAGACACGCGTGTGCCTCATGTGCGGTGGGCTGAACGGCACGGTGCGGCGGGTGCGGCCAATGCGCATCGTCCACGAAAAGTACCTCGTCGATCTGCGCCGCGGCGAGCAGGCGAATGAGGACCCGACGGCGTTCTTCCAGGAGGAGCTGCGGTCCGCTGCGATGCAGAACTCGGAGGTGGGCGCCCACAAGGAGTTCGTACACGAGTTCCTGCACCCGCAGCGTGTGAAGGAACTTTTCGAAGCGATTCCGCTGGAGCAGGTGCCGCTGCTAGGCCTGCAACCTGGCACCAGTCCATGCAGCCTCCTCATCAGCACCTTGCTCGTCCCACCAGTGTGCGTGCGGCCGCGCGGCATGTCGACGACGAGCCACATCCGCGAGGATGACTTGACGACGCAGTACAATGAGATTCTCATCTGCTCTGACATGATGAGCGACGGCACAAACGATGCCGCGCGCAGCGTAGAGACGTGGGAGCTGCTGCAGACGCGTGTGGCGCGACTGCTGGATGCGGCGCTGCCGGGGTTTCCTTCGCACCTGCGCACCGTCGAGTGCAAGTCGTACGCGCAGCGCATGAAAGGCAAGCAGGGCCGTTTCCGAGGCAACCTCAGCGGCAAACGCGTCGACTTCTCTGGACGGTCTGTCATTTCACCCGACCCGAATCTTCGCATCGACGAGCTCGCCGTGCCGCTGCGCGTCGCGCGTGTGCTGACGTACCCGCAGCGCGTCTTTGCTGGCAACATCCAGCTCATGCGCCGACTCGTGCGCAACGGCCCGCATGTGCACCCGGGCGCCCTCACCGTTTACCTCTCGAAGGAGTGCTCGCGCAAGTCGCTGCGCAACGCCCGTGACCGCGAGGCCATCGCGGCGCGCCTCAGTATAGGCGACGTCGTGGAGCGGCATGTGATGAACGGCGACTATATCCTCTTCAACCGCCAGCCGTCGCTCCACCGCATCTCGCTCATGGCGCACCGCGCACGCGTGCTGCCCTTCCGCACATTTCGCTTCAATGAGTGCTGCTGCGCGCCGTACAACGCCGACTTCGACGGAGACGAGATGAACATCCACGTTGTGCAGACGGAGGAGGCCCGCGCAGAAGCGAAGGAACTGATGCTGACGTCGCACAACATCATCACCGCCAAAAACGGTGAGCCCATCATCGCATGCACGCAGGACTTTCTGACCGCCGCCTACCTGGTGACCGCCCGTGACGCCCTTTTCGACCGTGCCTCCTTTACGCAGATGGTGTCCCACTGGCTTGGCAGCGAGACACAGTACGCGCTGCCGATTCCAGCCATCCTGAAGCCGGCAGAGCTGTGGAGCGGCAAGCAGCTCTTCGAGCTCATCCTTCGGCCGACGTCAGAGACGCAGCTGCTGCTGAACTTGGAGGCGAAGGCTCGCTTCTACTCTGGCGCTGGCCGGCACGACGACCCGGCGGAGGGGTATGTGGCGTTCCTCGACTCCGTCTTTCTCTCTGGTCGACTCGACAAGAAGCTGCTCGGTGGCGGCGCCAAGGACGGACTCTTTGCCCGCCTCTACGCCCTGGGCGGAGGGGAGCAGACGGCGACGTGCATGTCGCGCATCGCGCAGTTCACCGCCCGCTACCTTCAGAACTACGGCTTCTCCCTTGGTCTCGGTGATGTGTCCCCAACGTCGTCGCTCAACGAGAAGAAGGCCGCCGTTCTGGCCGTGTCCTTCGATAAGTGCGATCATCTCATCTCTCTCGCCAAGACGGGCCGGCTCATCCCCAAGCCTGGGTTGAGCGTGAAGCAGAGCCTGGAGGCGATGCTGAACGCGGAGCTGTCGCAGGTGCGTGACGCGTGCGGATCGGCTGCCGTGCAAGCGCTGGATGCCAAGTCGAACGCACCCCTTATCATGGTGAACTCTGGTAGCAAAGGCAGCGCCCTCAACACCGCACAGATGATGGCGTGCGTGGGGCAGCAGACGGTCAGTGGTAAACGCATCATGAATGCTTTCCAGGACCGCGCCCTGCCGCACTTCCCGCGCTTCGCCGAAGACCCCGCGTCGCGCGGCTTCGTGGCCAGCTCCTTCTACTCTGGCCTATCGCCGACGGAGTTCTTCTTCCATGGCATGGCCGGCCGCGAGGGTATTGTCGATACAGCCGTCAAGACCGCAGAGACCGGCTACATCTACCGCCGCCTCAGCAAGGCCATGGAGAACCTGAGCATTGGCTACGACGCCTCGGTGCGTAGCGTGCAGGGAAGCATTGTGCAGCTGCGGTACGGCGAGGATGGCATGGACCCGTGGCTGATGGAGGGAGCGCACGGCACGCCACTTAACCTCGATCAGGAGTGGCTTAGCTCCCGGGCCGCCTACGCCCGCTTTCGAAAGCAAATCGCCAGTGTCTTCAGTGAGAGGCAGGGCAGTGGAGGGCTCGCCGCATCAGCGGATCCGCTCCTCCAAACGTACCACAGGCTCTACGATGAATGGCACGCCGTGTCCATGCTCCCTGACGAGCTGGACACGTTTGTGCATCATCTGCTGCACGCGGAGGAGGCGAGTGTCGCCTCCTGCGCGCGCCTGATGGAGGCGGAGGCGGCGATACGCGGCGCGGTCCCGTCGTCTGCGACCGCCGGTCTGCAGTTGTTAAAGCAGCTCGCGCAGCAGCACGGCAGCGACCGCCTGCGCAGCGACATTCAAGCGTTCTTGCGCAAGAAGCGCGACGAGCTGGTGCAGCTGCGGCAGAAGCTGAAGCTACCCCTGGACGCCCATGCCCCTGCGGCTGCTGCGCCCGCAGCGGCGAGCGCCAAGGCAGTTCGCAGCGGAGAAAAGCGCAAGTCAAGCCCACACGACGACGTGCTGCCATCCGTCACAGCCGATGCGTCGGCCAGCGCAGCTGCAGTGCAGGCGTTTGCAGAGTCGCTGCAAGCCGAGCTGCTGCCACTCACCAAAGGGATGCTGCTTCACTTCCTGGAGGCTTCAGCGCGCAAGGTGCACCGCAAGCTGTGCGAGCCCGGCACGCCGTGCGGCGCCATCGCCGCTCAGTCTGTCGGCGAGCCGAGCACACAGATGACGCTCCGCACGTTCCACTTCGCAGGTGTGGCCAGCATGAGCATCACGCAGGGTGTGCCGCGCCTCGTCGAAATCATCAATGCCAACAAGAGCATCGCCACTCCGGTCATTACGGCTCCCATTGTGTTGGAGGACGAATTCACGTCGATAGACCTCGCGTCGGCGACCCGTACGCAGCACCAAGCCGCGCGTGCGGTGAAGGGCCTGATGGAACGGGTGCTGCTGAAGGAGATCACACGCGAAATGGTGGAGGTCGTGACGCCGCGGACGTATTACATTCACATCTTCCTCAACATGGAGCTCATCGAGCGCCTCCTGCTGCCTATCGATGCGACGGTGGTGTGCCAACGGCTCTACGCGGCGGCCGCGCGGCCAATGTCGCCGCTGCGCCATCTCTCCGAGGCGTGTGTCGACGTCGTGAGCCGCGACTCCCTGGTCGTCAAGTCCTACGAGAAGGACCCGGCGCGGGTGCACTTTAACGTTCAGCACCTCCTCACCCTCCTGCCTGATCTCGTGGTCGGTGGCGTCCCAGGCGTCAACCGAGTCATGATTGCCGACCGCTCGGAGAAGCTGCTGGCGGAGGGAGCGGAGCTGTTGTCGGTCATGTCGCTGCCGTACGTGGATGGTGTGCGCACCACGTGCAACCACGTCGCCGTCATAGAGCGCGCGCTCGGGATCGAGGCTGCCCGCGAGACCATCGTGAAGGAAACTACGAGCATCTTGCAAGCCTATTCGCTCAACATCGACATCCGGCACATCTACCTCCTGGCCGACGTGATGACGAGTCGTGGCGTGGTCCTCGGCATCACTCGATACGGCATCCAAAAGATGAACAATAACGTCCTCACCATGGCGTCCTTCGAGCGCACCACGGAGCACTTGTACAATGCGGCGATGACGGAGAGGGAGGATGTCAACCTCAGCGTCTCCGAAAGCATCATCATTGGCAAGCCGATCCCCCTCGGCACCAGCAGCTTTAGCATCCTGCTCGACAAGGGCAGCATTGCGCCTCCCGGCTCCAACACGGGCCGAATGCCGTCGCCACAGCGCAGCGCTAACGCAGCAGCAACAGCAACCGCAGCCTTGAAGTCGTCCGGCAAGGCTGCGGCGGCCAAGGACAGCAAGAAGGTAGAGCCGACGCCGAAGGAGGTGTTTCTGCGCAACTCTTTCATGGCGCACGCCGCCGCGCACGGGGCGGCGACGCATCGAGGCCTGCGTGGCTGCTTTTCGAGTCGGTCGCTCTCCGCCGAGGGCGTCTTCCGGTTGGACCTCTTCGCGTTGTAACATCGCCAGAAAGCTTCGCTACTGACCCATCGCCGCCGCCGTGCCTCCAAGTCACTGGCCTCTCTCCCCCCTCCCACACACACACACACACACACACACACTCATGTGCGCCAGGTGACGCTGTGACCGTGAGCGTTTGACACGCGTCACCGCCTGACGCCCCTGTCGTTGTCTAAATTTTGAATCGAGCCGAAAAGCGAACTGCGCTCCTCTACGACGGCACGTGTTTACGTCGACTCGCGCCCTGTCCCAACCCGGCGCCCAGCTTTCACATGCGTGGATGCTGCGTGATTGCACTCGTCGCGGTGTTGGCCAACGTCTCTCCCCCTCCCCCTACCCATCCCATCAACCAGCACCGGCGTGAGTGTAGGCGCGCTCACCGAGTGCATGTGCTTGCACTTGATGCCACCACGCACCCTCCCCTTGTCATTGTCCAGGTAGTGGCGGCGGCAGCGGTAAGAATAGTATGTGGGCGGCGGAGGACATCCGCCAGTGCGCACTCCTGTCCCGTCCCCCTCGCAGACGAGCCTCACAACGCCTTCCTCACCGCCCTTCGTCTTCCTGGGTACCGCAGGTCTCCCACCCACCCACCCCCTCCTCTCTCCCCTGCCTCCTCTCGGGCTGAGTGCGTCAGCCGCTCCTTTTTAAATCCAAGCTAATGAGTGCGCCTGGGACGGGTGTGGGTGCAGCGATGCCGCATTCGGTGCCATCGTCCTGGGGCGGCCCAGGCCCTTCGTCGCAGGAGGCCGCCAATGTACGACCCTCGCTTGCTGTTCCAGAGCAGCAGCCCGCGGCGGCAGGAGTCACCGATGGCTTTGCGCCAGCGGCAGCGGCAAAGACCTCGCACGCCCCTCCGTCACTCCCTACACCCTCCGTGCTTGCCCAGCCACAGCCGTCCTCTGCGACAGTCCGTCCCATAGACGCAGACCCCCCCTCGTCCGCTGCACCCGTGTCGGCCTTTTCAACGTCAGCGAAGAGCAGCGCCACGCAGCGCAAGGTGGCAAAGCTACTGGGCACCACGACGAGCAGCGAAATCAAGGACCTGGCGAGCTACGTGGACAACATCTTGCCGGGCTACTTCTACTCCCTGGGCGACAGTGACAAGGATGAGTCCAGCAGTGCCGACGTCGCAACCGCCAACAGCCACAGATCTACACCGACCCCGTCGAATGCGGCATCCAGTCACAGCAGTCACAGCAAGACCATCACATCAACAGCACTTCGCAGCGCCCTCGACCATCGTACCATCGACGTACACAAGAGCTTCCTGCAAGAGTTCACGGCCGTCTACCAGAGCTACCAGCGCGTGGCCGCACAGGTCAACGAGCTGCAGTCCAAGTGCTCGAGCTTGGAAGACACGCTGAGCACCACCGCGGGCCACCCCAGCAGAGAGGTGGAGGACTTCTTTTACCAGATTCAGGCCTACCAAGCGGAGCTGCAGCTGGTGCAAAGCCACGACAAGGATGTGGACGAGTTCCGCAAGCAGCACGACTTCGGCGCCGCTGAGCAGCAGGTGCTAGAGGAGGGGGCAGTCGACATGAACTTCCTCAACGTGCTGGAGCGGGCGCGGCAGGTGCACCAGCGCAGTAGCGAACTCATGCAATCCCAGGAATACCATCAAGGTGCCCTGGCAGTTATGGAGTCCACCTACGGGGCCATCAAGCGCGCTACAGAGAAGATCGCACGCCATCTTCTCTCCACCGCCGGCAGCGGCGAGGGCCGCAGCGCTGGCGTCGCCGCGTCCGCTGCAGCAGGCGGTGCCGGGTCGATTGCGGCGGATGTGCCGGAGGTCACGGGTTTCCAGCTGCGGTGCGTGCGCCTCCTCTACGAGGAGAGTCCATCGCTGCACGAGAAGTTTCTCGATGAGGTGGCGCGGCTGCGTCGGGCGTCGGTGCTGCGGCGCTACTTCCACCTCCTCACCACCGGCTCGGCGAACACGTCCACTGGCCTCTACCAGTCCGGAGGTCAGCCCTCCGCGTACGACGGCGGCGTTGGCAGTCAGCACGGTAGCAGCGAGGCAGGGATGGGGGCCCGCCCCCTCGAGGCGGAGCTCAACAACCCCACCTATTTCTTCAGCTCTCTTTGCGCATGGCTGCACCAGACCATCGCCGAGGAGCAGGACTTCATGCACAACTTCTTTGTCAGCGATGAGCCGGAGGTGGGGCAGGGAGGGCGGCGCAGCCACGCGACCACAGCGGCGCCATCGTCGTCATCTCTACAAGCGGGGAGCGGCGCTGCACGAGCTGCGCACGACAAGGCACGGCAGCAGGCATTGCTCGACGGCGTGTTTGGAGGGGTGTGCAAGCACATCCGGGCTGCGCTCGACAACGTTCTGGAGCGCCTGGGGCGAACAGCGGCAGTGCTCGGTGCGGCTACCGGTGGTTCGGAGGGTGAAGGCAGAGCTGGCGGGTGCGGCAACATCGCCCTTGCGGAGAGTGCAGATGCCCTCGCTCCGCGCAGGGGCCCACGTGGCCTGACTGGCGGCTTGGCACGCTTGTTCATGGCCGCCACTGGCCGCTCGCCCATCGCAGCCTTCCGTGGCGCTGGGCAAGATGAGTCGAACGCGCTTCTTCAGCGATACGCCGGTGTCACGACGCGCGCGCAGCAAGAAGCCGTGGCCTCATCGATGCTACGCCCCCCGCTGCAGGGGATCCAGACCTGCGTGACGCTCGTGCAGCTGTTTGAGTACTACACTGCCACAACGTTTACGCCACTGTTGGGGGAAGCCTCGGCGCTCACCCGGCTGATTCGAAAAACCGCTCCTGAGAAAACGCGAGAGCTCTTCCAGCGCCTGCTGCATGTCTTAGCCGTGCACTTGCTGGACAGCACGGCAGGCATCATTGGCCGCACCGCGACACTGAGGAGGTTGGCGTCGTCTCACGCGCTAAAGCAGGCGGCTGACGGTGACGACGCACAAGGTGTATCGCCGCTTGTAGCAGAGCACAGCAGCGTCACTAAGACTGGCCCTTCGACGTTTGTGCTCGACTTCCTCGTCACCTTCACGTACGGCAACGACGCGAGCGGCCTCGGTGGCGCGCCGAACGCGTCGGAGAGTGCACTGCTGAACGACAGCGAGAGCGACATTTCCATGTCCTTCTCCTCCCTCTCCGCTGCTGCTGCCGCTACGACTCGATTCCGACAAGCAAACGATGGCCAGCTGCTGCATCACAGCGCGCACGACCTCCGGCGCGTTCTATCGAAGCTCATCCTGCCCCCGTCCCCAGAGGTGGCGGTGTACTGCGCCGTCGTGCACTCGGTGCTTCAGGACACCGCGCGTCAAGTCGAGCTGCTGGGTGCGATCGCCGAGCAGCAGCGCGCTGCGGTGGCGCAGGGCCACCACGCGAGTGGCCAGACCGCAGCCTCAGACCCCAGTGCGGCGGCGCTCGCTACACACACGGAGGTAACGTTTTTTGTGCAGGAGATGCTACAGTCGCTGCTGAAGACCGCGCGCTCGGTCGAGGCGGACGGGCCGTTGCGGACGAACCTCGACGATCCGTGTCGTGCGATTGTGGAGTACAATGTGCTTTACCAACTGCGCGACGTGCTTGAACAGCACGCGGCAGTTCTTGGGGTGCTCTTCAAGGGTTCAGAAGCACAGGGCCAAGAGGCGGAGCGAGCTTTGGACTCTATTCGGATGGAGTGTGCCACGACCATGACGGCTCTGCGTCAGCGCCTTGTGTCCGCGTGGACGACCGCCGTCAAACTCTTCTACTTTCCTGTGTCGACGGAGGACGTTGTCGCGGCGATGTCGAGCGCCACGGCCGCGGAAGCCAATGAAAAACGGCTTATCACCGTCAAGAAGGATGTGCGGCGTGTGCTGAAGCAGTTCGTAAACGTGTACAACACCATCGCTTCCTTGGGCCACTTGCCGGAGCCCGTACCCCTTCTTCTGGCCCTCGCCGGCGGCGACGATGTGTGCGAAGAAGTGCGCCGGAAAGTCACCCTGAGCATCGTGGAAGATGTGTACGCGGCGGAGTTTAAAATGTTATCCTCTTTACCTCCCACCGACGAACTCGTAGCGGTGCAGACCGAAATGGCGCCGCAGAATTTGCTCAAGTTGGTCGACTTCAGCTCTTCCGCGTCCGCCGCACCGTTGCAGTCCCTCTCCTCATGAGGCGGCAGTCTCAGCGGTGCAGAGGTCAGTGCGGCAGCGGCGGAGGGGAGAGCTGTGTGTGTGTGTGTGTCGGGGAGGGGGAGCATTCGTCTGTCATAGCGGCATATAGAAACAGCTGGCAACAGCGAAGAAAGCATCGCTATCGTTTCTTGTTGGCAGCTGGATGTTGTTGTGATGTGCGCCGTGTGCCTGCTAGGTGTCCGCTCGCGTGCTGTCTCATGACTGGGGGTGCGCATATGGCTCTGTGCGGCAGCCATCCCGCCCCGCTGTGCCTCTCTTGACGCCTCCAAATCCCTCACGTCTGTCGTCCTCTACCACGCCTCATCCACGGGTCTGCGGGCCCCCTCCCCTCCCCTCCCCTCTGTCTCGACTTCGTCCTCGCCCAACTCGCGTCTGTGGGTACTTTGGTCATGTGCCCCGTCTGGCAATGTCTCAGCACATGCGATCCACATCAGAACGTCAGAGGGCCGCGGCATGCGCTCCGGCGTGCGCAGTGGACTTCAGGCGCGGGCTCATTGCCCCCACCTCTGTGCGTGCGTGTCGACACGCACTTGCAACTGTGGAAGAGGAAAAGCATCAGCACCCAGATCCGTTGTACGCTCTGCTGCTCCTCAAAGGACCGCTGCGCATCACACGCACGGCGAATCAATGCTGGCCAACGGTCTGCCGCCAGTAGCGGCCGGTGCGCGCGTCGCTTGCTCTTCTGTCTCTCGCTCTCTCCCTCTCAATCTCCCCTTCACTCCACTCCACTCCACCACGGCCCTCGCTATCGCCGCCTTCTTCCCCATCCCCTTCACTGCCGTGGCGCTGCCACCACAGTTGTTTGCCCATCAGATCACGAAATACTTTACCGTTTGAGGGGGGATCTTGTCCGACGTCTAGCAGCGCTCACCGCCCCCTACACTACCCAACGGTCGACTTGACTGCATGGCCAGGTGAGATACACAGAACGACGATCACGCCAAGGCGCGCACGCATCGAGCCCGGCCGGACTGACTGCTCAGCTTCTAGTCACCAACTCCTTTTCGCGGTGTTGCCACCCCCCCCACCCCCTCTCCGTTTGCCCTCGCGCCCAGTCGCTTCATAATCCCCCTCTACCCGTTTTCTCACCCACGCCGCCCCACTGCAACGAGTCACGATGTGCCGGTTCCAGTCGCGGCGGGTCCGGCTCGCACCGCTTCCCTTGATGCTGCTGATCCTGCTCGCGTGTACATCCGTGCTACCGCGCGCGCTCGCCCTGTCCGTCATCGACCCCAACGCGGGCACCGATGCTAACGGCAGGAACAGTCCGGCTTCGGCGAGCGCGGTGGCAGGAGAGCATGTGACGGTTTTCATGTGCGCCGGCAGCGGCGACCTCTCCGGCGCGCACGAGCTCGGCGGCCTCATAAGGGCCATGGAGGAAACACAAGTGCTGTCGCTCAAGTACTGTCAGACAGCCCACCTGGGCCACATCCGCCACGCCGACGGGCACGCGGTTCGCAGCCTCGTCGTCACAACGGGCATCAACTACATCAGCTCCACGCTCTGCACGCGGAGTGTTATGAAGCTGCGCCGCCAACGCGGCTACACCTACGACGCCATGGTATTCATCGGCACCTCCGGCTTCTCACCGATGGTGGGCGGCTGGGACCCGACCAACACGTCCTCGTACGTCGCCTCCAAGGAGAGCAAACAGGAGGCCATGATGAAGGGCGAGGCCGCCGCCGCCGGCATGGACGCGGCGCCGCCCGCACCGCTGTTCAAGACCCTGGAACAGGTGCGCGAGGAGCAGGCAAAGGAGGCGCGATTTCGGCAGGCGGCTGTGGACGGCGGCCAGCTCTTCACGCTCCCCACTGCGTCGCAGCTCAACTTCGAGTACGCGCGCACCGGTGAGCAGGTGGACTGGGACGGTTGCTCGCCACGCGTGCCCAGCGCGATCACTCCGCTCTCTCTCGGCAGCGTGTGCGTGACGTCGACGGCGTACCTGATAGAAACGGGATGCTGCACGGAGCGCGTGCGCCACTCACAGTGCAGCCGGCCGCACTGCACCAGCTTCCGTAGCGAGCTCGGCAGTGTGACGAAGGTTTTCTTCGCCAGCGATGCGCTCGCCAGGCAGATCGAGGCGGCATCGCAGCACAAGACGTGGCCGGAGATGCCGGAGATCGTCAAGAAGGGCCAGATGCGCTTCTGGGCCACCAACGAGGCCGTAGAGCCAGTTGGTGAAGGAGCGCAGCGTCACCGCGCCGCCCCATCTGGTCCGTTGTTTGTCACCTGCGCCGAGGCCACCGGTAACACAATCAGCACTGGAGCCGAACGCGACTACCTTTGCCGGGAGCACACCACACACGCCCTCAGCATTGCGCAGCACCGTCTTGCCGATCTCCAAGACGGCAAGGCCGCCCCGCAGGAGCCGCCTCTCACCACACAGAATGTGGTGTGTGTGCGGGCCATGGAGTCGATGGGCTTCCTGAATTCTGTGGCGGAAGACATCACTGCTCGTGACATCCCTGTGGCTGTGGTGCGCGGCGCCGCGAACTACGACATGCA